>NW_007740142.1:21694-31787 GCF_000696425.1 Galeopterus variegatus | reverse complement strand
TAAACTCAGTGGTTTTACTTCTTTAGAGGACTAATCTTGTTATGTAGGTCTTTGAAGAGGATCCCACATGCCAGTTGGAAAATGTTGACTGTTGAAGCTCTACCAGGCACTGTGTAATATACAAGAGTCATAGAGTCATCTTCAGGTCCAGTACACGTGGAATTTACAACCTAGTTTCATACATGAAACAGCTCCCGGGAAACAGATAAAAATATTGTCTCTGAAGATTTGTAGTTAAGGGGTTGGAAATGGACTTCTGTGAGGCCAATGCTTCCTGCCCCCCATGCTGCAGAAGAGGTGCTCAAGCCAGTATTGGCTGTGACTCTGCTTGTGTCTCCCAAGTTGTCCTATTTCTGTTGCTTTGTTTATTTGCAGGGCTCTTTAGCAAATTCTGTAATTAGGACACTATACATTGTTCAATGCTCCTGGTTATCTTATTTTCCACTTTTTGCCTAAGACCTAATGTCGTCCGAGTGAGCTCTTCCTTCAGGAACCCTTGGGGCTCTGGTCTCACTAGTCCATAAACGTCAGAAAGCCTCCAAGATTTCTAGCCTTGTGAAGGTAATAGAACATTCATTTCCATTGTCTTCTATTGTTGTTTATAGGGGAATCGGAGTGTGCCCACCTACCCTTGTGGCAGGGCAAGATGGACATTCCTTGGACTGAAGGCTGAACCTTTCGCTTTGTTCCCATACATTATCCGAGAAATTCAAGTAATTCTTTTCACTTTGCTGCTTTTCTTGGATTATTTTAATAAGAAAAGCATCAAAGTAACTTGGTCAAGAGGGGGCATATTGGGTCAGGAAAACTTAGAGACTTATTTGGAGAGAGCATTTGAAAAAGATTCAAAGATTTTGAACAATCAGGGTAGTGGAAAGGTATCTCTGGTGGTTAGAATTGGAGAAAGTGGCCTTTAACTCTAAAAAAAATGTAAATATTAAAGATGTTCCAGGTACCACGGTTAACAATTTATGTTCGTTTTCCTATTTGGTCCTCTCAACAACCCTGTCAAAGAAGTATTATTCCTCTCGTTTGAGTGAGAAAACTTGTGTGTTCAATAATATTCACACAATATTTATTGCATACCCCTATTTCTAAGTGCTGATAATGTAGCTGTAAACAAGGCAGCTTATATTTTAGAGACAAGAGACAGGCAATTAGCAAGTCAGCAAATAAATAGCATGATTTTCTCAGGGTGATTTGTTAGGAGGAAAGGGAGGTTAGGTTACAGCGTTGTGAGCCAGGGGTAGGAGGCTGTCAGGAAGGACCTCCCTGAGGAGGGATGAGATACTGCCTGGTGAGATCCTGGGAGAGGCGATTCAGGTAGAGGGTCATGTCAGCATGAAGGCGGGCACACAGTAGGTGTGTCTGCAGGACAGAAGGCAAGCACATGAGGCTGGTGAGTGAACAAGGGAGGAGGTGGTAAGAAAAGAGGTGAGGGCCAGGCAGGGTCTTGCCGATGAAAGCAAGGAGTTTGTTTGCATCTTATTATAAGAGTGACAAGAAGCTGCAGGGAATGTTTTAAGTATGAGTGTTGTGATTCAATTTACATATTCCAAAGTTTCCTGGGGCAGCCACGAAGTTGAATGATTTGTTCAAGGTGAGGCAGGCACAAAGAGGAAAGATGGAGGGGATTCCACCTGGGACTCAGGCCCCTCTGCCTTCCAGCCTCTGCCCAGCATGCTGTTCTGCTTTGCTTGACCAGGAGTATTAAGACATTGGAAAGAAAAAATGCAGATAATGGTGGGAGAGGAAAACCCTACTGCAAAAAGCTAAAGCCAAGGGTTCCATTATTTTAGGAGAATTAAGCAGGACGGTTAGCACCAACTCCTAGAAACCTGGGAGGCAGCCTGCCTTTTGAGTGGGGGTCCATGTGGCCCTTGCAGGGTTGCTCTTTCACCCCAGCGACCAAGCATGGTAAGGAGGCTCCTTAGGAGCAAAGAGAGCCAGTTGGTTTGGGTCCCCTGAAACTCTGTTGCTGAATTCTCTCTTCCTTCAGGGTAATAGCCTGAACTGTCTAGCCACTGCTGTGCCCACCAGCTCATACTAAGTGCAGAAAGCAGCAAGCTTCGAAAGGTTAAGGAGCAAGTTGTGCATGAAACACTTTGTTCCTCCCTGCTAAATCAAGAACCCACATACAGCATGTGGTGGAGGAAAAGAGAGAGAGAAGAGAGAGACAGAGAATGCTCCTTGAGAATTATTTTGTGTTGCAGTCTCCCCCGCCATCCCCACCCCCAGTCCATCTGTGATGCCTGTCTTCTTACACAGGCTGCCTGAAGATGCCCCAGCCTTAACCATGTTCTCTGTATCGTGTATCTCTCCTAAATCTATTTTTGTCAGTTGTTTACCAGTTCCCTTCGGCTGTCTGCTCTTTATCATATTATTGATCAGTCAATCTTGGGCGTCTCAGGTTGGGAGAGAGAGAGGGCTAGAGTAGAGGACAGCGGTGGCAGACAATCAGTTAAGATGGTTCCAAAAATAGCTCAGCCAGCCTGATGATAGCTCTGCTTGCAGCCGCCCCATATGGGATTTACGCACTTCACTAAGATTCTCTGCCGAAATGCAGTTGGTGGTAGCTGGTGGTGATGGCAGTGGGCTGGCTACACCTTCCAAGAAGGAATTGGAAGCAATAGGTTGGGGGCAAGGCAGGCTCCAAAGCAGGGAGATGAGACTTGTCAGTCTCCTAGGACTCCCCAAGTTGTGGGGCATCTGTGTTCTTTTTAAATTGTAATGTGGGCACTTGGCATCCAGCTTTCTTTTTTTCCCTAAAATGAGACAGAGGGATAAGAGATGAGAAATGGTTATATTTCTCATCCACTGTGTGTCTGTCTGTTATTTTGCTGTTGTTGCTATAGTTTAAAAAGACATAGGTCTTTTTCTCTACTGCACCTTCTGTTAGGAGACTCAGCTATACAAAGGTCCTAACCTTCTATATAACACTTTGGTTTTATCCAGGATTATCATTTACCTAGGTGCCTCTATAGAGTTGCTGAGTCTAATAATGTAATATAAATAAATGCAACTTTGATAAAGGGAGCTTCCCCTCAAAAATGCTAAGCCTGTGCCATCTTGATCTCATCTAGTGAGGTGACCTCTTCTCAAAAATTATCTGGGACAGGCTCTCAGGATTTTATAATCAAGTCTACTTCTAACCACTATTTCTTTAATTACAGGGTTTTTTTTTTTTGCATCCTGATGGTCCCCCCAAACACTGTGGGGGTGTCCCTGTAATTTATCAAACATGTGGTCTTGCTCTGACTGACACACAGCATATGCTGAATCAATTTTTTAAGATATCTTCCAAATGTGTCCACCTCATTCAAAACCCCTAAGTGTTAAAATTGTATGCCCTTGAAAAATTAAGATGTTTATGATTTCCAGGTCAAGGCGTCTTTGGAAATAGGCAAGACACAAAATAAAAAAAGAAAGAGAATATTACTTACTCTATGATCTGTCATGATGACGGGAGGGGAGAGAGAAAACTTTCTCCTTATAAGTTCCAGCTTTTGCTATTGCCCTGAGAACAAATACTGTTATTCAGAAAGGCTTTCACCTACTTCTTGGTATGCTGTTCAGTGAAGCATAAGACATGAAGAGTAATTGTATTGCCTAAGTCAGGAGCCGGCTGAAATGTGGCTTCCTTAGCTCCATGTTGAGAACAACGGATTCAGTAGTGACTGAAATTATGCATTTTAATACACATGTTCAATAATACTGATGTAGGTTGTTTGGGGACCACAACTCGAGAAATCCTAGTATTTTTAATAATTTTCCTTTTTTTTTTTTTTTTCTCACAATTGAGTGCTCTAATTTGGAACCTTCAGGAAGAGGAAACAGAGGAAAAATAAAACAGCATAATCTGTGTCTTTTGTGATAAAATTTAGTGAGCTTCTAGTATCACTATTTATATAGTATTAGTTTTTCATGATGCGTTTTTGTTTCATTTCATTTTGTTTGAATTGGTTGCACAATTACTTTTATGTATAACCCATGTTGAACTGTGAATGGGACAATTGACGTGAGTGGAAAGACTTTCAGCATTGGTGTAAATCGGGGAGAAAACAGACTATGACTGGGGTAGGCTTGGGCTGAAGTCCTACAGTGTGTTGGGTTAGCCCTTTCCTTGCTGCAGACAGATAAGGTCCCCATTTCCTTTAAAGTGGCCACAAGGTGTAGTAAGCTGCACTCTCCCCTGCAGTCTGTCTGGACTCTGTGAAGTCCAGGTTCAAGTTCACTTGTTAACCTACATCGCCACCTACTGTCCACCCCCATCCCTAAGAAACTTGTGCTTGGGGGTGGGGTGGAGATTAGGCGTGAGAGAGAGGCTGTGACATGAATGCAAAGGGAGATTGTGAATATACCTCTAATCGACCCTATTTAGGATGCCTGATTTGCAGTGGTTTATTCAGAATTACAGCATTTCTTTCCTTCACTCTAAGATCTCCTTTTCTTACAGTCCAGAAGCAAATTACCTTTGTGTTAGAAATGGTAGCCAAGTTCCCATTAAAAAGAAACAAACCTCTCTCCACCTCATGTCTAAAGTACTCTTTGTTGGCTTTAAAATGTTTATTGATTTGGAGATTTAATGTTGGACCCAACCGTGAATAATGGCCACTTTGGGCCTTTTGAGTGTTCCTGGCAATTGTCAGGCTAGTTTATGGAAGGACACCTGAAAATGCTTCGCCCCAGACCTTTGTTTCTTTATTTTTGTGGATTTTTTTCATCCTTGAGAATGTTTCCTACTTAAGTCAAGCAGAGAATACTCTCTTAGTGCATCTTTCTCTGATTTCATTAGAAAGAGCAAGTGTCCTTGGAGAAACAAGTATGGTGGTAGTTGACCCCCGCTCCAGGCCCTGCCATCTCTAGAACTGGAGATAAAAGTCATCCTATGGATTTCTCTAGTCTCAGGCTTTGACTATTGCTTTCTGAAAGTTTGTTCTTGATTTAATCTTGTATTGAAATACATTGGTTATTTGAGCTTCCGTCTTTCAGAAGACTTACTTATTTTTTTCTTTCATAATTGAGATTTTATTGGTTGTGTTGAGGATCATTACAGACATTTCAATTTGTGCACAATTCTTAACATATGTACCAAAAATTCTAAAAATCCTCGTATCATGATTTTTTAAAAAGGTTTTTCCAGTGACCTTCCAGCTTCAAATTTGGAGGCAAATTTTCCTTAAGAGGATATCAAGCACCAGTACCTCCAGATGTTGGTAAGCTGTTACGTAAGTCCCACCAATTCACAATTTAATATCGTATATACTACATAGTCAAATTTCCAATTATTCACAACACATTAATGAAATTATTAGAAAAACTGGACTACCATGACCAAAGATGTTACAGAGTGCACACGGTTCTGACAGAAAGAGTAATGATGAAGGAGTGGTCTTCTTTAAGAAACAATTCTACTAAAAATAACATGGGAATAGAACTAATTTTAAATGTTCAAGACACAGTAAACATATGACTGTGACCTCAAATGGCCATTTATTATGCTTTGTATTACAGGATATAAAAACTACACCCCCCCATCTATGGAATGTTAAGCTGACACCCAAGACAGTCAAAGCCTCCAATAATTCAATATTCCACTATTTTCTGGTTGCACCAAAAATTAAACAAGCAGCAAATGATTTCACCTTTTAAGAAAAAAGCATTTACACTTAAAAAATGGGATGAGGTGGGATTCCCTCCTTCTTAAAAATGTTTCTAGAACTACTAAAAAACTTGCATTTACAAAATAGTGGGTAAAAATATTCCTCTGGATATTTTTCGATATTAATCAGACTTGGATTCTTTCTCTCCTGTTTCATCAGAGGCTGGACTCACCTCGTTTTTAGTTTCTCCATTTTCTGCAGGTAAATCTTCTTTAGTTTCTTGGTTAGTCACTTCAGCCTGTTTTCCCTTTGCCCCCCTTTTCCCTTTTGTTTGTACTTTTTTGTCTGAAGATTTATCCTTTGCTGCTGCCTTTTCTGGCTTCGTTTCCACTTTTGCAGGAGCAGGGTTAGCTGACAATCTCGCGCATCTCCTCTTGGGCTCCTCTTTCTCTGCCCCTTCAGCTGAGCTGACACCTTCCCCTTGGGCATCCTGGTGGCGGAGAAGGTGCGTGCTGGGTGCCTCCGGGAGCCTTTGCGAAGCCGGGCCGCTGGGCCACTGCTGCTCCTCCTGCCACCCGAGCTGCTAGGACCCACGGCGGGGCCCAGAAGACTTACTTTTGCATTTTGTCATAAAATAGTACTCTAGAAAACAGGTATTTGCATAGATGCACGATCTTGCTTTTATAATTCTTAGACTTCATTGGATTAGGTAGCATATTTTCAAGATGATTTCTTAGAAACCCAGAGAAAGCTAAATAGAGTTTCCACCAAGCAGTATTAAGGGGTGATTTTTGCTATAGATTACATATTAGTGTCTATATTAGATTTTTGATATAAGGTGTCAGATAGAGAGTGATTTCCAGGAAAATAACATATGATTAGTACAATCCCTTCTTTCTTTTCCTTTTAGCTCTACTATCTAGGGTAATAATGGAGGTTTTATAACCAAGTCTTTAACTCTCAACTTCCTGCAGCAAATTTTCTTCCATTAAAAAAAGTCTTTAAAGTACGTCTCTGTTTTAGCAGTTCTTCAGAAGGGCTATCTGAAACCATGCCTGGCTTTTACATTTATGCTAAGATTAATTTTATAGGCTAATAGCCTCACTTAAAAATATTACATGCACTTCATTCTCATAACATGATTTCTTACAGACTTCTTTATTGTCTAGGAGAATGTGGGGGCATAGATATTCCTGATAACTATATTTATAACATGGAATTCAAATCATACATGTTAGATGATTATGTTAATAACATGTTATTATTATGCTATTTATGCCATTTATTGAGCACTCCCTATCTCCAGGCCTTTGGCAAACACTGTTACATGCATTATTTTATTTAATTATCAAAATAACTTTGAGAGGTTGGTATTATTCTTTCCATTTTACAGATGAGAAAATAGAGACACACAGAGATTAACTGGCTTGGCCAAGGGCACACATTTAGTAAATGGCAGAAAATGAACTTGACTCCAGGGTCAGCCTCATCCCAAACCTCATGTTCTTAAACACACAGACTCATTCATGCTAAGTCCTTCTTTAATTCGCAATTTTATCTCTGCTTATTTGTGAGGGTTTTGATGTCGTTTCTTTCTTCCTCCAGATGTGTCTGTGGCTAAATAGCTCTGGTCTAAGATTTTAGTCTTGATTCTTTTATTCTTTTTTTTACTCTTGAGCCTTTTATTCTTCGTTTGGGAAGGATGGAGAAACTATGATTGCCTTAGTGAGCATGATAGGCGAGCCAGGGTTGGGTGGAAAGGGCTGCTTCCCTTGATCATAGCCCACCTTTGTGTTTCCAGCTGTGGGCCAGGGGCTGCTCCGATCACTGTAAGTCATGTGCCTGTCCCTGCAGGAAGGGGAATGCCTTTTTCTTTTGTGCATTTCTGTCCAGACCCTCCTGTGCAGTCATAGTTTAATTCAGTAGGACCTAGCCCTTTGGGGTGAGGGGTATCCTAAATTACAAGGAAGTCTGTGTTCTCTCTCGCTTGGCACAGCCCTGTGCCAGTGCTTCTTGTAGTTAAAGGTCTGGAAACCACAGAGCTTGTTACCTCTAGAAATTGAATTGGACCTGTGTACTGTTCTTCCCTCTCTAAAAAGAATTATCACAGTTCCCAAACCTTTATTTAGCCTGACACTTGGAATGGAGGAGCTGTGTTTCTTGAAAATATTCTCCAACCCTGTTGTTCCTAGACCTGACTGATCATGAAAAACACCTGAGGAAGGAATGGGGGTGGAGGAGACGGAGATATTCTTAGGATCCTAAATTTTCATAAATGCCTCCAGGAGGCTTTGACAATCAGTGTATTTCAGGATCACACTCTCATAAAATTCCAGTAGTTTTGGCTGGAGAAGAGTAAAAGAAAATCTTGTCTTTCTTGGCTGGAGGGTTAAAAGCCAAATCCTCTCTCTAGTTATATTTTAATTCTGGAGACAGCTCCTTTTAAATGAGTACTTTCATCTAATATGCTGTTCAATTGAGATTCTTTCTGGCCAGGAGTTGTCTATGGGTAGGTGGCTAGATCCACATGGGGCAAAGCCTTGGAGAAGCAGCTGCTGGAAGGAGAAAGATGCGACTTTGTGCAAAAGAAATGGAGCTCATAGACACACTGTGCTCCATTCTCCCCATCAGCTGAGTTCACTTAACAGTTATTTGCTGAGCACTACGCATGTGTTGGAGAGCAGTGGGTATTAGAGAATTGATGGAGAGTAGATGTCTCTTCCTTCATGTGGCTTACCAGTTAGAGCTAGAGACAGACAGAAAACAAATAAACCTACCAGTGAAAAGTTAAAAACTTAACTTCGTTAAGTACCACGGAGAAACATTTTAGAGTGTGTCAAGGTCTATGGCCAGAGGAGCTATTCTATTCTGGGCTGGCCCTGCAGTGACAGGGAAGGCTTTGCTGAGCATTTGACATTTGAGCTGGACTTAGGTTGATGGGTGTGAGTTACCTGGCCTAAGAGAGAAGCGGGTGCCAGGGGCCTTTAGGGAGCTTAAAGTGCCTGTGTCTGAGGTGAAGTGAGGCACGAGTGGAAATGGGGAAGGGGCACGTCTTGGAGGCCATGGTCAGTCCTGGTAAGGATTTTGCTCTTTATCTTAAAAGCAATGGAGCTTTTGTCCTTTCATCTTGATCTGCCCAAGTACTTCAGTCTTCTTTTCACCTTTTCTGCTTCTCATCCATCCATGCCATCCACTCGAGCCTTTCTCATGGATCTAGCACCATCTGGAGCAAAGGAGGTGCTGACAAGCAGCAGGTGCAGATGGGGTGGGCCATTCACCCACTCAGGGCAGGCTCTGCAGACCCCTCTCTGAGTGAGCAAAGGGAAGTATTGGCAAAGGGCGAGAACATGACCTCACTCACTCGTGTGTCACTGCCCTTCTGTCCACCCGCTGCACCCTGTCCAAGGCACACTGACCAGCCTTGGCACTCTGGCCACGAATCTGCCTAGCTGAAGCAAGGAGGGTTCAACAAGAATAAAGACTGACCACCGCATGTGCATGCATAGACACTCCTCAGACAGTTCCGGCTTCCTTCTGAGCTTGCAAATAGTCTCTAAGTGTTTTTGTGTATCATTGTTCCAATAAGGAAACCTTGTATAAAGACTAATTGTTTTTATGCTTCTTTTTGTATATCATAAACATACATTTGAATTTTTGTTACTTATTCTGGAGCATTAGTGCAAATCCCACAGATATCAGCTTTACAGATTTGTTTTTCTATTCTCAGAAAAGGCTTAAAACAGAGAACAAAATACCTGCCTACATGCCTTCTTTAGTGACAGTTCGTTTCCAAATATCTGTCTTTCTTCTGAGAGAACCATTTCAGTAGAGAGAAAGACGTGGGAATGGACATTAAGGGATTATCATGAAGATAGTTTTTTGATCATCACCATCATTGCCATTGTCAAAGAGGCATTTATTAAGTGCCAAATCCTGTTTTAATAATGCTTTAAGTCTGTTATATAAAGAGAATTACAAAGTCATAGTCTCTTTCCTATGGGAATTTCAATCTATGAAACAGTCTTGATTTATAAACATTCGAAGAGGTCATAAAAGTAATAAGAACAAAAACAAGAGATTGGATCAATATATAAATGAACTGAAGGCATTTATATTACTTATATGTCAAAGGTCAGAAAAACTCTGGGGTGCTGTTGCATTAGTCAGGATAGGCTGGGTTGTGCTGCAGAAACAAACCCCAGACCTTGGTAGCTTCACACAATGGCGTTCACCCCTCACTCCATACTTGATACCCGTCGCAGGTTGGCAGGGGGTTCTGTTTTGTGTTGTCATTATTCAAGGACCTACCTAGGACGAGGGAATCTTCACCATCTGGAATGTTGCTGGTCACCCTGGAGGGAGGAAGGGAATCAGAGTATTGTGACTGGCTTTGAAATGTTTCTGCCCAGAAGTGGCACTTCACTTCCACCTACCTCCCGTTAGCCCAGGCAAGTAGTGTGGAAAGGCAGAACTCTAAGACACCAGGGAAG
>NW_007740142.1:4895-19230 GCF_000696425.1 Galeopterus variegatus | reverse complement strand
CTCTATGAAATTCAGGTTTCTCATCTATAAAATGAAAATAATAATAATATGAAATTTACAGAGTTAAAATGAGAAATAAGTGTGTGTGTGCATATATATACTTGAATATTTGTGTGCATATATATATATGTGTGTATATATACACACATGTGTGTGTGTGTGTGCGTGTGTGTGTGTGTGTTTGTGTATAATTACCTAACCCAGTTCTTAACACAATTAGTTGCCATAGTTCCAGGCACTCAGAAGGTAGAACAGATTTTAAACTACTTGAAAGAAAATATAAGGTTGGTCTATATTTGGTC
Organism: Galeopterus variegatus; assembly: GCF_000696425.1. Classification (NCBI taxonomy): domain Eukaryota; kingdom Metazoa; phylum Chordata; class Mammalia; order Dermoptera; family Cynocephalidae; genus Galeopterus; species Galeopterus variegatus. The sequence continues at coordinate 18,928 of NW_007740142.1, read as the reverse complement.
AAGATTTGTTAAAGTTTGATGATTTGGTTGAAAAGATAATCTTGAACAACCATGAAATGATTTTATATTTAGTTCATCTTTGTCCATAGAGCAGCCACAAAATGGTTTTATATTCAGATAACCATTATACACTGGCCATGCCTCATTTAATAATAATTTCTTTCTGTCTGCTTTCTGCTGCTTCCTACCCTTTAGAATATTTTGTGACATATTATTATGGGATGTCAAATTCTTTAAATAATAATGAGCAGTAGTTTGAGTAACAAACCAGTGATGTGTATGATGTCACAGGCCTGAAAAAAGTCTTTTGCAGCAATCTTCTTTGGCTGAATGAAAATAAGGAGGGCAGTACAGAATTTATCATCCGCATTTTACAGAATTCTTGCTTGAGTCATTTATTTAAGGATTCATGTTTCATACTATTTCTTAATTGAACTGTACTTTCTATATCTGGAAGTCAAAACATTCATCAGGAATTTTTACTACAAATATGATATCCAAGTTTTGTGTTAATACATAGTATTGATTTTATTGAGTTTTTTTTGTGTGTGTGTGTGTGATTTGAGATAACTCTCTTTCTGAATCAGCTAAGAGCTGAAGAAATGTTGCCAACATTCACAGAGGTGAATAACATAGTTGAAGTCAAGGCATTTTCAAAACTTAACCTTCGAATGTATCTCTCTGTAAATTCTTACTTTTGGTAATCTTAATTCCTACAGATCACACCTTTTCAGTATCTTCTTGTTTAATTCTCTCTTTTTCCCACTTATATACATTTGCCCCTCGTGGCTTTTTCTCTCTCTTCCTGCTCATAAAAAGAATGTAGACTTTAACATACGTTATTTTCCATTCAGTGAACTATAGTAAAGTTGATATGTAGGTGACAATTAGAATGCACAGGAGGTCAAGGAATGGGCCACACTGTTGTCCAGGTGTCTTCCAACTCTAGCATCCCATGGACTTATGTCCTTGTGAATATACTTAAGATCTTTATATCAAACATATCTCTATATTTAAGATCTCATGATCCACATCTGGATGACACAATTACTGTGACTACCTGTCTTCTCTAATCAAGAAAAAAAATTTAAAAATTATTTTCATATGCTCTTTAGGTTACTTTGGGTTGTTGAAAGAAAAGTAATGAAGATGTTAAGCCTGGGCAATCCAGGAGGGTATGAGCATGTTGTGTGTGTGTGTGTGTGCGTGTGTGTGTGTGTGTGTGTGTGTGTAACTGAGATTTTTGTTTTTACTCAACCAACCCTTTAGAGGTCTTCAAAGTTTCCAGGTAAGTTTATTTCTTTAAGACATGTCTGCTTCCTTTCATACAGCCATTCCCCATCTTCCAAGAAATGACTTCCAGAACATCTGCTTCAGTACTCATAAACATCCTATCTGCTCAGTTTCCATTCTGTTACAACAACCGCCTTCCAAATCACATCCAAACTGACAAAAAAAAAAAAAAAAAGCTAATATGATTTTAGATGCCGATTGTGTCTTCTCTGTGAATGTTTTCCATATTTGAAATGGCTGGGGAATTATCTTGCCTCTACCCACAGTAATTTAGAATGAGAGGCATCTGATAAGGGTCGTTTCCTTCATCTCCTGGGATTCCAAAAGCTCTGTTTTCTTTTATACCTGATCGGGTCTACCAATTGCAAAGCTACACAATGTAGTGGAGAGGTGCATATGGTTAATTATGACAATTACAATCAATTCTTTATGATCTTTGCTGCTCTTATGGGATTTAAATACCGTAATGTATGTCAAAAGGACAAAATAATGTTTCTGTGTTTTCTGCTTACAGCTGCTTTTATGATTGGGTTTTGCTCATAAACAGGTGGTTATAAGATGCAATCCTTCCATGAATTCATTTCTCTTACTTATCTCCTAAACTGGGTTCCCTGGTGTGTCATTAAACACAAGTGTTGAGATCCCTTGCAACTCTGAGGTGATCTCAGGTCCTGAACAGTGTCACTTGAACAAGTTACAATGAGAATGAAACCACTTAAGGTCAGTGGAAGTAGACAAAAGAAATTTAGTGAATTCTCAAAGGTTCCCTTGCCACTCTCAGACCTCTGTGGTCTGCCTTCCCACTCCCTCCTTTACCTTCTCTCCATTAGTTTCTATTTTGCTTAATACCCAGTTTATCAGTTTTGCCTCAATGAAATACTTACTATGCCTAGTTTCTTCTCACCATTTGGGTCTCACGCTCATACCATGTTGTGAAGACTATTGCATGTGAACGTGAGCTTATGTGCTGTTGATGCACAGTTATTTGATTTCTGATGTTGTAAGTTGAATCCACACAGTGCCCATGCTGCCTGTTCCTTGTTGTTGAAGGCAGCTGGAAAATAGGTAAGATAATCTTTTTCTTTTAGCTCACCTTCCTTCTCTGCAGCTTTACGTCTGCCTAAAAGGTAGGTATGAAGAAGTTCATGGCCACTGAAAGTTGCAAGCCTCCTCCTCCCCTCCAAGTGTATCTTGCTTAAATAACACATTTCCAGTTAATGACCATCTGGTAAAGCTGACAGCCTTTAGTCCTCCTAATTCTTAACTGTCTGAAAAAATGTGCCCAACCTGCCATGGCTTATGACTGAATTATAAACCATGAAGCATAATAAAGTCATTAACTTTCAACATGTCAAATTTGACTCAAATTGCATCTTGCCCAGAATTTGATGGCCTTTCCCCAGCACTTAAGAGAGCAGGCCTGTGCACTGTTCAAAAAGCACTTTGTCATTTCTCTAAGAACCATTAGCTTTGTGTGGCTGTCTAGACATGAGCATCAGCAGCTCTGGGAGAAGAGGAAGGTCTAGCAAAGTGGGAGCGTGCAGGAGCAGGTATGAGGCTCATAGGAAAAGGCAAAACCATCTCTTCCCAAGGAGAGAGAAGAGAATGATATTCTACATTTGGGTACTGCTCATCCATCCTGAAAATCGGATTCGTGTTTCGGTGTGAACATTTTGGATAAAGACTTGGGCTTTACAATTCTGATTACCCTTCCCCCTTTGTTCCCCACCATCAAAAATAATCATATTCTATAAATGTCAGTGGAGCATGGGTAGAGTGAAACTACATTTTTGGAGAACCAGTGTCAACTTTGTCAGATTTCTATGAATAGGCACATCTACATACACTTTTTCAAAGAAAGAAAGGTCACTCACCATCCCACTTGTAAAACTGTCAGAGGATTTAGGAAAGAACTAAGTTAGGCTGTCTTTTGACATGGGAAAGAAAATCTGGTTCTCAAGATATTTGGGGTATTGCCATGAATAAAGGCTATTAATAGAATTCCACCCCCGGCCTCTCTGACTAAGAACTGATTTGCCTAGAATCTGAGGAGGAAAGACATCTAAAGGGTTGCCCCAGGCTCGGTTTCATTGCAAAATGGTGTTACACTGAATGTGGGGGACACAAATGTGGCCTTTGGTACATATTGCTAGTTTATGCGTCCCATTCCCCCTGTCCCGTCTCCATACTCCCGTTCCTTCTTACCCCTGGGATTCTGTTTAGTGAACAGACTTAAGATCAGAGGGTGCTCAGGGATCTTCCTCTCCTGTCTAGAGACTAGGATAACATTGGATGCTCCATATTATGGCAAGGGTGGTGTGGATGAAAGAGTGTCACCAAAGAAGCTTTTGCAAAGTAGATTTTCTATATTTGCAAAGGCTCCATTTCAGGGGTTTAGAAGCCTTGAAAAGAAAGGAAAGCAAGCCCTCTAGTGGTCGGCATGCAGAATTACATCTGCCAAGCCACAGACACATTGCAGGCCTTGCCATCACAGAGAGAAGTAAATGTCCACATTAGTTGGGTGAGTTTTAGAATAATTTATTTATTCCAGCTTACAAATGAGGCTATTGATGTATCTATCATTTTAAGAAGGAAAAGCATTTTCAAAGGAAATAAGAGAGGAGAGTCTTTAAGGTATTAGGGGCCATCTTTTGAAATTGTTCAACATGTTTTTAAAACTCCTATTATGGGCCTATTGGGGTGCTAATAGAAAGTCAAGCTCTTAATTATTTTATAGAGTCCAGATATCAAGAATATTTATTTAGCAAGAGTGAGTAGGCCATTTGTTTCTGTAGGCAAAAGGAAATTAGAGAAGAGATACCCCTCCTCCTTGCTGAATTGAGTGGCTGAGAGGAGTCACGGTAGGTAGTGAAGATAAGCCAGGCTTTAAAGCATGCGTAAGATTAAAACGGATGAGGAAAATGGAGATAAACGTTTTAAATATAGGGGCCAAGGGAGCAGTCATAGATTTGTTTTTGGTGGAGTTTTTTTTTTCTTTTGGCAGCTGACTCGTATGAGGATCCAAACCCTTGACACTGGTGTTATCAACACTGTGTTCTAACAAGTGAGCTAACTGGCCAGTCCTTGTTTTTGAAGTCAGTAGCAAGCAAGAGTGGAGAGTTAGTGGTAAATAATGATATACCAAGAAAACTTGGCAAGTAGATAAGAAAAAAAAATCGCAAAAGTGTTTAAAGTGGTTTAGTATAAATTGAATCATGGAGGCATTTTGGGTACCCATTATAACAATATAGCCTCTGGAATTAAGGGGCAGGTCTAGGTTCAAATCCCAAGTCTGACACTTATATGAGTCCTCAGGTAAGTTGCTTACCCTCTCTGTGAGCATTTCCCCCATCTGTTAAATTGCGATGAGAATAGAATGTTATCTTTAGACTCAGATACACAAATGTTGCCTAAATCCAAGATGTAGAAAGGAAGGTCTCAGTTGTTCCAAAGCTGTATCTCACTGTAGCGGTGAGTTCCCAGCTGCTTGGTGTGCAGGAGTAGAAGCTGAAGGACCTGATGGCAGAGACTTCATGGGGGAAATTTATGAATCAGATGGGTGGTTGACACAGATGGTACCCAGGGGCTCTCTAACCTAGAGATCTGGTGATTCTAAAAAGTCTGTGATGACCCACAGAGAGCTAACTGAGATGTAAGGATAGTAATGACGTAAGTTTACATTTTATGCTAAAAAACCAAGCATCATCTGGTTCAAAATGTTCTGTTCTATGTAAAAAATTATCATCACTTTAATTAATGCAGCCTATCATTGAAAAGACTATCTCAAGCTGTCTGTCCCCATCTTGAGGGAAAGAGTGGACTTGAGGGTGGTGTGGGGGGTGATTCTGTTACCCGGAGCCAATACATCAGCTCTTCAAAGGTGCTGGAAGAAAACTGAATAGAGATCTAGCCCGAGTCTGAAAGGGGGCAGAGACTTTAGGGAACATGGGGCTTTAAGTGGAATTCACCCCAGTCTAATTATTTTCGAAGTGAAGGGTGGGAAGAAATATTGACAGCAAAGATTTCTTGGAGAACAGGCACAGTAACACTGTGTGCCGTAGCACCATGCTCTTTCATGTACCACATGCGGAGAAGGGAGGTAGGACTTGGAGTTCAGCTAGGTTTAAATGGCAAAATGTAATCACTTCCCTTTAATTAACTCAGACAATGCATGGCAGGTTGTGTTACTGTGCCTGTGTGAGACAGTGGTGGTGGGCCACCCCTAAAACCTTAGAGCGAGACTCCTGCGATGCTCAAGCTGGAAAGCTTGTAGACTAATTTTACAGATGAGAGAACAAGCCTAGCAAAATTACACAACTTGCCCAAGGTTATATGGCCTCATTGACAAAGCTGGGATAATACCTCAGGTCTTTACCAGTTTAGCATTCTCTCCTAGATGATGTATGATGGAGTCTGTAAGGATTTCAAGTTAGCCCAAGGGATAAAACTAACCACAGAACCTTTGGATACAGATTACCTTTTTGGTATATTCGTTTAACAAAAGGTTTTTTTAAAAACATAAAATTAGGAAAGGTATCTTCCTGTATCTATTTCAATTGAGCTTTACTTTAAAGTCGCCTTAGAATATCATTATCAAAACCAGTGGCTGTTCAATACTGCAGTTTTTTTTTTTTTTTTGTCTTTTTCCGTGTCCGGCAACGGATCGCAACCCTCAGTGTCGCCCCCGTACCGGACCAGGACCGGCAACGGGATCGCAACCCTCGGTGTTGCCCCCGTGCCTCGCTCAGCCAGTGAGCGGGAACCGGTCTGTATGTGGGATCCGAACCCTTGGCGGGAGCGCCTCCGCGCTTCCCAAGCGGCGCACTCAATACTGCAGTTTTAATTAAAATGTTATATGTTTTTTATAAACTAAGTGATGGAAATTTCTGGTGATAGCCCTGTAGCAGACTGGGCAGGGAAGCCAGCAGAATTGCAGGTGGTGCAGGTACCTCATAATTTAGATCATGTGGTCCAAATATCACTGCTACTGGGTAGGATCTGCTTCTACTGCAGCTTTAGATTTTTCAGGGAAGAACAAACCTCTTATGAAAAATGAAGTTGTGCATTAAAATTATAAAGTCACATAAGTATTACAGAATAGAGTGATAGGAAGTAAAGAAAACTAAGCTTCTTCTCTTGTATTACTCATTTCAAGGAGAAGAGTTTTATGAACAATTTCCAGAAGAGTTTATAAATGGCTGTAGATTTTATTTTGCTTTACAATCTGACAGTTCTTCAAGGTTTTGTATTTAAGCTATTTTTGAGCTGAAATATATAGGACTAGACATATACCTTGGCAAGTAGATAAGAAAAAAAAATTGCAAAAGTATTTAAAGTGCTTTAGTATAAATTGAATCATGGAGGCATTTTGGGTACCCATTATAACAATATAGCCTCTGGAATTAAGGGGCAGGTCTAGGTTCAAATCCCAAGTCTGACACTTATGTGAGTCCTCAGGTAAGTTGCTTACCCTCTCTGTGACCATTTCCCCCATCTGTTAAATTGGAATGAGAATAGAATGTATCTTTAGACACAAATAGGAGAAATAAGTAGAAAACCCTTTGGTAATTATGCAGATTGGCACAGTGTAGTAGACGGTACCCCTCTGCAGAGTTCATTATCAGTTGAGATAAACACAGGATGGAGACGATGGAGATGGAAATGTGGCTCCACTCAGTGGTGTACTGGTAGATGTTTAACTTTTTTTTTAAAAGGTGAGGGGAGACAGATTTGTAGTATATACAGATTTCCATGGTGTAAATACTCTCCTCCTGGTGAAATTCAAGGTACCAGTGTGATGTCACTGAATTTAGAACTGGGCTGAGATCCATATATTTGGCTCTCACAAGCCTGTACAACATCTCTGGACACTGCTGCTTGAGAGCATCCCTCCTAAGACTATGTTAGACAGCGGGGCCAAGATCTCAGAGTTAAGCAGTCTTATTAATATTATACTTCAGAATTAGGTGATCTCAGATCACAGATCCTCCTTTGGGGTCTGCACCTATGAAACTTTCAGCCAGAAGGAGTGAAGCAGAAAGTACTGTAGACAGGTGGGCATCTGGGGGAGTCTATCATCTCCCAGTCTCTAGCAATCGGGTAAGTCAGCAATTTGTATCAAGTTGGGGAGGCCAGGAGCTCCGCTCATGTGGAAGGAGAAACACTGGAAGTGGGGAATAAATGTTATCTCTTAGCAGAATCAGAAATCAGAATTATTCTTAGAAAAACTGTACAGAGTTAGTGTCAACAAGAAGGTTGAAGGCAGAACTAAATTTTAAATCTCCATCATTTTGATGTATAGATATTCATAGCAAAATCATCTTTGAGACTGCCAAGTGGTAAGAATTCTTGTTATCAGGAAAAAAAAAATGGGAGTTTTTAGATTGCATTTAAAAATAGAGACAGTAATATACCTTTATTTTGTAGGAATAGACAGAAGAATAGATTCATATTTAGTACCATCAAATTAAATTATTTTTCCAGCTGGGTGCCACTGAAAGAAACAGAGCAGGCACAGGAACTTTACTTAAACAACTTCATTGCCTCAGAGAAGATGATGGACTATTTTGATGAATATATGAGATGGTATCTGGCAAAAGCAGAATACATGATCTTCTCACTTCCTTCTAGTTGATGTTCAAGAGTCCTGCTCCCAGATTTATAGCTTTTTGCTTACACATCTATCATTGTTAATGTGCCAGTACTCTGATGAAGTAAGCCTGGAATTTGCTGCATGATTCGGTTTCTTCCTGGTGGAAGGTAGTTTTTTATCCTTGTTTGCTTTTGTACTATTATTTGACATGAGACTGTTATAATTAACAATGATTATAAAGTAGCTTATTATGATGATGGCATGTGACTAGGTGGCCATATTGATAGCTTATCTTTGAGTGTAAAACGTCTGGTCATAAGACAGGTGTCTGGACACATGTTGTTATTATTACCATGCTAGAAGAGAGATTCTCAGTTCTATAAGAATCGACTTTCTCCTTTTGTTTCTTATGCCATTGTATAGGAAGAAATCTCATGTTCATATGTTTCTATGTTTGCTTCCCTTTGTTAGAATTTCTGGCCAGCTATTATGATTAAGACTCCAAACTCTGAAGTCAGGTGGTGGTGAATTTTAGCCCTGGCTCTGTCATTTAACAATCAAGTTACCTAGTCCCTCTAAACCTGATCTTTCTCAGATATAAAATGGGAATAATAACACATCTAACTCATGCGGCTGTAGTATATAACACATTTTGCATGCAGCCAGGTAGATCAACATTTCTTAATATAAATTGGCCATTATAACGTTTGTTAATTTTATAAGTTTTACATATATATATATTAATATTATATATAATATATAATATTAATATATATATATATATATATTGCATTTAATGCAGAGAAACCATTAGTCCATGTCTGAGGACTGACTCACTCTCTAGGATTTTGACAATACTGTGTCTTTCAAAGAAACTCCTCCTAATTAACTAAGCAATTTATCTTTCCAGCCCACAACATTGCAGGTTCATATCTTCTTCTTTGCTTTGTCACAACTCTGACTTCTACCCTTCCCTGCTTGTCTACTAGTACCTAAAGTCCTCATTTCCCCCATTTTTCCCCATGTAAAAGTACCATCTAGGAAAAGGATATGAGAAACTATTTTGTAACAAAGAATTCATTAGTATTCTTAAGGCGTTGCAGCAGAAGTATAGTCTAAGAGTGTAATTTGAGTATTCGGGCCATGGGTACGTGAGGTGTTTGCTTGCCAGTGGATTCTTGTGATGCCTCTGAAATCACTGTCATATGTGTAACTCTCTATTCTGCAGTCCATATGGCAGCCTTTAATTATACCTGTTGGAATAATCCACTTAGCCAAGGTCAAGCATCCTCTGATTACATGTTCTGTTGTTATTTCCAAGTTGTCATATATCCTTGGCAGCTGTCATCAGCCAAATTTGTCTTTCTAATTTTTAGTGGCGCTTATCCTATCCCGAGTATCCATAGCACATGCTTCAGTCTTGTCGAACATGCTTTGCTTCGACTGAGTTAGTCCTCATTATGTGCGTCTTATCTTGGTGTGCTGGTGGCCACGTTCTACTATAGGTAGTCTCTACAAGTGACTTCAGATCCTTTTCCTAGCTTTACTTTTTCTTCATTTCACAAAATTCTATGCAGCATGTCAATTAGTAAGCAAAAACATTTGCTGGTTTTCTCCCTAGAATGGTCCACATTTCAATGGTAGATGAATTTTTTCCAGTTCAATCCAACAGTTATGTTTGGAATGCCAATAATGAATAAGTTAAATTAACATTTATTGAGCACCTACAATGTTATAGTCATTTGCTTGCTTATTTGATTTTATATATATATATATATGAATTCATATATATATGAATTCATTTAATTCTCTGAACAATCCTGTGAGATAGTAATCATTCTAATCTTTCCAGATGAGGTCATTGAGAATCATAAAGATTAGATATTCTGTTCAAGGTCATACTGCTCCTAAGTGGAAGAGCCATGAATTAAATTAAAATCTTCCTGGCTTGAAAGTTCCTGCTCTTCTCCAAAACTAGGTTTTTACTAAGCCTGGGTTAGACAGAAGAGACATACACAAAAGATGTATGACTTCTGCCCCTCATCTGCATATGGTTTATATATAGTTTCTCAGGATAGAGTGATCTTTATGTTTTCTTACCAGAGGCTTCAAAGTTCTGTAGAGACAAAAGCTTATGACATTATATTACTTTGGTAGAGATAAGAAAAATGAACAAACGAGGCAAAAACCCACGTGCTAGAAGTTATCTTTCAAAGGTTTGTTAATCTCTTCTGATAAAGTTACACTTTGGTGCGGTGATTTATAGGCAAGCATCTGACAATTTTTCAGCCTTACTTTTAGTGTAAAAACTATAATCCCAATGCCCATTCTATGTGTCATACCTGTGTTTTCTTGAATGATATGTCTGTGTGCCACCTCTTCATACAGTGTTTGATCCAAAAGGTTGGCATTTACTACTAGAAATTGAGATCATGAAAAGATATGGTTTTGGCACAGAAAAAACAAAGCTCCTTTTTAACTAAATTCCAAGATACCAGAAGCAATGAATGTTGCTGTCAAAAATAATTTGAAGAAAGAGTATCTGGAAATTTTTTTTTTTCAAATTCAGCAACAATTTAGGTTTTATTTGGGGGTACTGCTCCAGTGGCGAGTCATACACTAATATATACCTTCCTAGAACACACAGATTTTTCGTATAGCCATTCCAAGGAGAGCTTATTATTGATATTTCATAGGAATTGATAGTCATGATATTTTATCTGTAATTTTTTCTTATGGAATAGGATACAAAGATTGTCCTGTAAAACTGGAAAATTCTCGGTGACCGTGTTTCTAGTCGTGATGCAGTCCCTAAGTAGCTGTATGACTCGATTAAGCCACTTAACCATCTCTCTGAGTCTTCTTTCCTCATTGGTACCATGGAAAGGTCAGAGTATTTAAACCTTAAGTCTCTTAGTTCCACCTGTGTTGTGAAATACAACCCAAATTCACTGCTTATGACTGCTGCTTCTACCTGTACACATTCTATTGGTGGTTTGTGAGGTTTATCACAGTTGCAAAGTAATTTTTCTTCTATGGAAAATTGGAATTAAATACCATTTTGGTTCAGCATGTTTTTCCTTATGCTGATAACAAGACTGAGGGCATGAAAAAGCATAGATGTGCTTTATGACGTCAATCTGAGGAATTTAGAGAATGCATGCAGAATATAACTCCCCTAAAATAAATAACTATTTTTGAAGTGATTAGTTTAAATCCTTCCTAAATCTCTAGAGAATTTATAATGTTATATATTGAGTACTTGGGAACTTGAAATTGCAGTTATTTCATAAACCCTTTTTTTATCAGGCAACAACAAGGTCAGATTATTGCTGCCTTCTTACTCCTTGTTGTATCTCCTAACAATCTCGAAAGCTCTCTTTCAGGTTTTTTGCAGAGGATGAAGTCCAGTATAGTAATAAGACTGCAGATATATCTGTAGGCTTTTAAGGCTTTCAGATATTTACTCTACCCTGAAGAGTGTCTTATAGATAAGTTATGTTATCTCTAAAGGTGATGCTCGGCTCTCATTGTGCTGTATATTTTTTTCTTTTTCATTCCCATGGTTACATATGTTATAGGATAAAAAAAAAAGTTTTCATGTTATACATTAAATATAAAACTGTTTAAGTCAGACTTATGCTCCTATATAGAATTATAATGACATGGACTGCTTTTTTTCCCCAAAGGAAAAGGTTAGGCATATTTGCTGTTTTTGCCAAACCTTTTGTCACTTTTTAAGACTTCTGATTATGTAGATTTACCCTCTTTTTAACATTTACATTGAAAAATGAACATATTTGTGATGAGCCAAAAAAAAAAAAAAATGCTACATAAAGCAGTGCTGAAGGAAGTTATTCTGACAGTTTTAAGGATGAAACTCATCTATTAGAAATGTGGAAGCTGTAGAGTCTTGAATAAGGCTTTACAACGATTGGGATTTTAGTGACTGCCTCAAACTCTGTAATAGCCTTAAGGAAACCCAAGTTCTCTGTAATTAGAAATGTGTAATTAAAAATGTGTGTCTGTGTGTGTAATTCATATCCACAAATAAACACCTACTATGTGCAAAACATCTTGAGGCATATGGATATTCAAGGGGTCTTTAAAAAGTTCATGGAAAGATTTGTATTATCTTTTAATTCCATTTTGCCATGAACTTTCTGAAGTACCCTCACATACTAAAATAATTCAACTAGTATGAGGAGGGAGGGAAAAGTAATTTAGATTACTGGGGAAAGACAGTCAGATGGATATGAATGGGGAAACACCATCCCCAGCAGAACTAATAGCTTGAGAAAGACCCACAAATAGAAAAAAATCAGTGTGTGTACAGAAAGAGTGACTTTGACATACAATTTGTTAGAGATGGTGAGAGAGTAGCCAAAGACACCTCAATGTGTAGTAAGTAGAAAGGGTGGAGAGGTAGAGGGGGAAGGGGGAAGTATATTGGAGGTTATTGATTACCCAAACAGAAAGAATTAAACTCTTAGGCAATATGTTGATCCAAGATTCTGAATTGGTTTCTCCCACTCATCCTTTTTTGGGATTGGTTCTTCTACCAGTGGGAGGTAGAATGCTGTAAAAAGAAGATAAGCTTTCTGAAAATAAACCAGAAAACTAACTTGCTAGGGGAGTTCCCCTGGTGGTACAGAGTATACTCCATGGGTCAGCCTTCCTCTCTGCAGAGGTAAACAGGGAATTGCATTTGCAGAAGGATTGCAACAGGCCAGTGGAGCTGGTAAAGTCTGCGCTGAGGCAATAGGGGAGCAGATATCAATGACAGGGCAAACTCTGATGTGGCCATGACGTATGTATGGGAAATGTGGACTTTAGCAATGGTGTCCAACCAGCCATATGGACCTGGAGCTATGACACTGGGATATTTCCCTCAGTGGGGAGTGGAAATGATGAGTTTTGGGGGTCGGGGAGTCGTGGTAGGGGATGTGTGTGTCTATTTTTAGTCCGGTGTGCTACATGTTGGAATTACACTCCACCAGAACAATTTTAATCCATCCTTTTCCAAACACAGAGGCAAAGATGAAGGTTTTCCAGGGAGTAGGAATTCCAGTGTTTCCCTTCATTACGCCATTTAACAGTCTTAAGACCAACGAGCCTTACGTGCAACTGATTAACACAGGACACAATCAACTTCCCAGGTTGATAAATTGCTCAACTACTTAGGAATTCTATTGTCTCTCACCCTGACATTTGATCTTTGTACTTCAGATCTGGTTTTATATACATTTAAGTTCTTGATTGACATGAGTCTCTAGAGGACTTTTCTGTTCACTTCTGTTTGAGCTGTGACTCTCCTCCCCCTGACTCCTTAGCCAGCACCTTTGAAGTGATCGTTCTCTGGGGAAAGTTAAAGTCAAGTACGTGAGCTCATTTTCTCTCTGTTAAGTAAGATCTTCAGGGTTTGGAATTTCAAGTAGTCAGTGTTTCATGTCTTCAGTGTTCTTTTAAAAATTTGTATACTGGAGGTGGTGGACCTGCTGATACTATTGATCTGCTCACCACATCATGGGAACAGGTGCTGATGGTAAGCTCTGTGCCCCATGAATATGTACAATCGATAAAAATAAAATGAAAAAAAAAATTAACAGAAAAATTTGTATATTTTCCTATAGTTTTCACAAACATGGAGGATACAGAGGATAAAATCTGGCTTATATAAGTCTGGAATAAAGAGTAAGAAAACAAAACAGATGATAATAAGGTTAAGCCATCTCTTTTCTGCCACTGAATTAGTAGGACTCTGGATTTCCTATCTGTTGAGGGATAGGGAGGCCACAGTTTACCTATATGAGCTTCATATAAGCCCCGTGTTGTGGGGCTTCTGTAGCTAGGCTGAGGCTTATAACAGAAAGAAGAAAATAGGATACCTTTCATCAGACTCCGTCCCCTGCCTCCACAATTTATAGCACTTCTCTGTTTACCACTTTCAGTTGTTTGTTCGTCTAATTAGCACTTCCCCCCAATGAAAAAGCTTTTTTGAGGACTGTGATCTTGTTGTCATAGATATGTCACCTCCCAAAGTACTGGAATAGTTTAGGTACCTAGTCATTTTTCAATAAATACCCGTTTACTGTTGGATTTTCTTAAAAAAAGAAGTATAGAATGCCTTTTTTTCTTTACACTTTGG
>NW_007740142.1:3547-3881 GCF_000696425.1 Galeopterus variegatus | reverse complement strand
CAAGATTGGTATAGATAGAAAAGATGGATAGATAGGTAGACAGATAGACAGGTAGCAAAGGCCATAAATATGAACAAGTTCGGCATATTTGAGAAATAGGTTGGCTAGTGAAGTTAGAGAGTGGGTATTTACAAAGATTTACTAGTGATTGTAGTTCTGTAAATGTCCATATAGCTTTAGGGAAGCAATGAATTTAGCATAAGGTTAGTAAAATGTTCTGTGTCAGGAGCATACCCCTAGGGGATTCTTTAGGATTTGTATGGGTTGTCTGAGTAAATCCCTAATTTGTGTTTATATATTGTGTCATTATAACTTACTGCTTATAGAGAATGGT
>NW_007740142.1:0-722 GCF_000696425.1 Galeopterus variegatus | reverse complement strand
CTTACTGGCTCAAAGACTCAAAATACATTTAAAAAGTTGGGGTTGGTGTTGACAGGCAATAATTATTGCAAGGGTTTTATATGTATCCCACCTCTATATCCTTCTATAACTTCACCTGTTGTAATTTAAGAACAATGACATGTCTAGAATGGTGAAGAATGTGACTTCTTGGATAAGTGCTGTAAATTATTATCATAGATCTACCAATCCCTGACCATGTGTTCTTGGGTAAATCTTCAACTCTATAGGTTTATATATTTTTAATTTGTAAATTGCGGATAATAAAACATCCACACACTGAAGATGGCAATCAGGATTAATATGAGGTAATGTACACCCAAAGTTTAGTACAGAAACCAAAACCTAGTAAATATTTAATAGAAGTGAATCAACATCATCATCATCATCATCATCATCATCATCACCATTAACCTAGCCTTTCCGTGCTTTACATGTCCATACATTTTAAGGTATTCTGGTCACCATGAGTACTTTGCATGGGTGCATGGGGGAGAAAAGATTTGTTTTCTCACTCATTGCTAGTTCTTGGACAAGGCACCTATAACACAGGACAGATTAGCAAGAAAAAAGCATACACATTTATTTAATGAGTTTTATGTGATATGAGAACCTTCAGAAATTAAGACCCAAAGAAACACAAAAACCTGTGTATTTTTATGCTTAAATTTGATGAAGAGTAGACAGTCTTTGGGAAGGACAAC
>NW_007740141.1:30068-31787 GCF_000696425.1 Galeopterus variegatus | reverse complement strand
GCCAACCAGCGGTTTAGAGCCACTGCCTTCCATACTGAAGTACACAAAAACGGCAACGAGCCCAGAAGTACGCAGGCGCACATGCACGCTAACTCTGCTCTTACGTAACCTGTGTACAGCAGATGCGCCGGATCATACCGGAACTGAGGCGAGGGGCCTGACCAAGCCAACTCCACCTTCCTCATGCTCTCATACTAATCTCTGCTGGAAACACCCTCAGGGACACACCTAAAAAGACAGCTTTACCAAGTTTCCCAGCGTTCCTTCACCTAACCAAGCTGATGGCTAGAATTAACCTTCACAAGCCCACGCCTTGTCAACCTCGTGGCCATACTATGTCCTTAAGTCATACTTAATCTTCAAATGGTACAATAACAAAACAGTTCCACCTAACATGATACAACTATCCTGCATACAACCCAAACGCAGTAATCTCTTTCCCAGAAGTGGAGGTGAAGTCCTTAGATGACATTTACCCTTCTCCCGATATCCCCTGACTTAAATGCAAACACAATGGGTAGGGTTAGTGAAAGAACGACAGGACCCAAGCTGACAGTTCACCGGAGAAGTTCCGCTTTATTCGGGGGAGAAGCATACATTTATATAGAGCGGGTTCCGGGAGAGGGTGGTTAGTACACGGGGCGGTAGTTGATTGGTCGGGGGCGGGTAATGATTTCTGATAGGCTGCACCTTGGCGCCGGCAAGATTGTTAGGACGGAAGAGAAAAGCACCATGTTTTAGGGAGTGCCTCCTTTGGGGTCTTCTATGGGGCCTTACAGTTAGCAATATTTAAATGCTGGAATAAAGTCAGTAAACCTCTGGGTACGTGATAAAGAATGGGAGGAACAAAAACAAAGATAATTTCTTAATATGTGTATAGTATATATACATAGAAATATGTTCTTAACGCAACAGGGAGAACAATTACAATCCTCGTTTCTGTAACTGGTCACGTGGTTGAAGCTGGTATTGATAACTACCCATTCTGTATTCCCTTTGCCTTCAGTGAGCACCTCAGCGGGTCGTGGTTCTTTACCTGGCAGAGTGACCCAAATCTCCATCCCTGAAGAGTCTGGGCCATTTGTAGTCTTGCCTGGATTTGGTTGTTGTAATTTTCCATTGGCTTTGATCACAGAGCATGGTAGTACTAAGAGATGTCCTAAGGGATCTCATGTATTCCAGACATAATCTTCCTCACCTCCATGGTGGAGTGGGAGTCCAGCTTCCCCTTGGTAGTCTGGGTCAATCACCCCAGCCAACACAGTCACTCCTTTCTGAGCCTGTTGACTCAGAGGCATGAGCATCCCAAAGTGGCAGGTGGCAGCCTTAAGTTCCAGTTCAGGGGGATCATTTTTGTGTCTCCTGATGGAAGCATTCCTCCCTCTGGAACCAAGACCTCTAGACCAGCAGAGCATAAAGTTGTGGGGACAGGAAGCAAAAATTTTGCTAGTGGGTTACCGGGGTAATGATAAGTGGTGCCACTTCTGTTTCCACCCCCTGATTCCTGGACCCATGAATCCTGGCTATGGGAGACAGAGTACCATATATTGGGCCCTCATTTAGACCATATACAGCCTTCTGGAGAACTTTGCCCTAGCCCTGAAGGGTATCGTCATCTAGTTGGGTAACTGTGACTCCAAAAGTCCATCCCACCGTTCTATCAGACTGGCTGCTTCAGGATGATGGGGAACATGGTAAGACCAGTGAATTCCATGAGCA
>NW_007740141.1:24002-25335 GCF_000696425.1 Galeopterus variegatus | reverse complement strand
GCGCGGGGCCCAGAGCCCGAGCAGTGAGCTGCGAGCGCGGGGCTGCGACTGCACGCGAGGGGAGGCAGAAATGCTCCGTCAGTAGAGTCTGTAGACCTACTGGTGGGGGCAAAGCTTCCTGGTAACGTTCCTCCTCCCCTCACCCAGAGAAGGTGGTGCGGGCCTGCGCTGCCACGGCGCCCCCGGGTCCCCGCGTGCTGGCTCCCCGCTAGACTGCAATGCCTTGAATGCAGCGAGGTGTGGATTTTCTCCGCGAACCCTGGTACAGCTCCTGATAAACGCTGGGCGAATGTTGCTGCAGCAGGCTCTTTCCTAGCACGTATGGTTAAGGCTGTGTTGTTTGCATCTAAAGATGATGCTACCGGTCTGCCGGCCACGTGCTTGTAACACATCTGCATCTGCAAGCCTTGGTTTATTCCTTTGGATGAACAGGGTAAAGAAACCCATGTCAGTTAGGGTTCTGTCAGCATCCTAAGCGTGAGGAGTCATCGCAGCTGAGATTTAGTTGACGCGTGGCATCATCCTTTTGATCTTTTGGCTTGGGTCAGGGGTACAGTATGCTCCTATGGAGGAGAGTAGTTTTCTGAACGAAACACAGTGCTCTGATCAAGCCTCAAACCCCAACCATATGGGGGTGGGGGAGCCATATGAGAAAAGCTTTAATCAACTTATAAATAGGGTTATTATTATAAAACAGTTTCTTACACTTATACAAAATGTAAATACACCTTGAAAAATGAATGTTTTATATTTTTGCCTAGAAAATCCAATTAATAAATCATTTCACTCAACTTCTACAATTAACTGGATCGGTTTATTTGTATAATAGGATGGGAAGATTTTTTCCTGTTGGGAATCACCTCACAAGTAGTCCTTGGTCTGGTTTCAAATG
This sequence comes from Galeopterus variegatus, assembly GCF_000696425.1. Taxonomy (NCBI): domain Eukaryota; kingdom Metazoa; phylum Chordata; class Mammalia; order Dermoptera; family Cynocephalidae; genus Galeopterus; species Galeopterus variegatus. The sequence goes on along the minus strand of NW_007740141.1, from coordinate 24,443 downwards.
TGGAAATCTTGTTGCTCTATTTCCAAAATTATTCTATCAGAGGAAAAAAATGATATTTAAGAATGAATGATTTTACAATAATAGTACAGGCTGGAGAAGAGGTAAATTATAGGAGCAGACTTGACGAGAAAACTCTGGATTGCCAGTATCCGAAATGGAAGTAATCTTTGTTGCTTATGCTAGAAATTTGATTCTTTTTTTAAAAATAGAATCATAATTGATTATACATATTTTGGGGATTCAGTGTTGACATATGTGGATCAAATCAACATTACTAGTATGTATATTGTTACAAGTTGTACTTATTCTTTATGCCCCTTGTCCAATCTCTCCCCATCCCCCTCTCCCACCCCTCTCCCACCACTGATAACCGTAGATTGCTTCTCTCCCTCTGGAAGAGTAATGGTTACTCTGTTGATTTGTTGCCGAGATGATCTGTCC
>NW_007740141.1:19046-23613 GCF_000696425.1 Galeopterus variegatus | reverse complement strand
AATCAACATTACTAGTATGTATATTGTTACAAGTTGTACTTATTCTTTATGCCCCTTGTCCAATCTCTCCCCATCCCCCTCTCCCACCCCTCTCCCACCACTGATAACCGTAGATTGCTTCTCTCCCTCTGGAAGAGTAATGGTTACTCTGTTGATTTGTTGCCGAGATGATCTGTCCAATGCTGAGAGGTGTGATCAGGTCCCCCAATATTATCATGGAGCAGCTGCTTCTTCTGTCACTCTGGAATGGGCTTTGTGGAGAGAGACATCCTCTTCTTTTCTTTGGTCTCTGCTGGTGACTTTCCTTGTGTCAATGCACTCCAGTGGCTGGTGGACCATCTGTGTGGTGACTGCACGTTTAGCCACTTTTGCAGCAGCTGTGATTATTGGGGTTCCAATCCCCAGCTCAATGCCTCAGGTCCCCTGGTAGGCTCTGAGGTGCTGGTGGTGTGCCTGGGCCAGAACTAATTTTTTTGTCCTTCATTTACTTCTAAAATGGGGGAATTTCCTGTGGGAACCAGTACTTGAACTGTGTGGTTGAGCTAAATTGTTGCTTTGCTGCTGTTTCCGTAGGGAGGGTGTTTTGTGCAGCTTGGGGTTTAATGGTTGACTTTATAGGTACTTTCGGCTCTCCAGAGTCCAGGTGCACCTGGGTTGTGTAGAAACTCTGATCTTGGTCTGAGTATTTTTATCAAACTGCACCCATGCAATTCTGCATTCCCAACCAGTCTCCTCTGAGTGGTCCTGTGCTGACTGGGGGGTGGATCGGCAGTCCTTGCTGTGTCCCATTGTTCTCCCAATGGGCCTGTCTCTCCTACTGGCAAGGTTCAGGACATTTCCCATGGGATGGGCCCTGCACTGGTCCCATGCGATGACTCACCAGTGTCTGAGTGGCTCCCCTTTTTCAGCTGTTCTGGCTCCTTGCTCCTGTGTGGGTCCACGGGAACCCTATTAGTGGTCTTGCTGCCTGGGGGCTGCCAAGGCCCTCTTCTCCCCTGCCACCTCCAAGCAACTCCATCTGAAGGGCATAGCTGCAGCTTCTGCTGACTCCTGCTCCATGTGCTCAGCTTCTCCAGCCTTAAACACTCTGAGCAGCTTTTTCTTTCTCTCATTGTGGTTTCTCCTGCCCTCATGAATTCCGTAGTTCTCTCCTGCTCTTCCCCTGAGCTCCAGCAGTCCCAGCTTGGCTGTTGTTACATTTTTATACTTGTAAATTGGTTGATTTGTGGGAGAGAGCAATGCTGGGAACCATCTATTCTGCCATCTTGACCAGAACTCGCCTAGAATTTTGATTCTTTACTAACAGCAAGAATAAGTGTGTGATACAGAAAAGCTACTTCTGTGATGTTGGCCAGTAACACGGAAGTGATAATAGTGATAATGACAACAATAACACTAATAGTAACCACTGCACAACAATAGAAACAGCAGCGCACACAAGTAATGTGAAAGGGTGTGGCCAGGAGTCAGGGAGACCTGGCCTGGAAATCTGGCTCAACACTCAATAGCTGGATTAACTTGGGTAAATTATTTAAATCTTCTATGCAGTGGTTTTCTTACTTGCAAAATGATTGTCTGTACTCAAGAGTTGTACTAAGGAATAAAATTTAAATGTAAGTGAGTAAATCTCTGGTTTACAGGAGAGTAACAAATGCTGTTCATTGCTGTTATGGCTGCTCGGTTCAAAAGGTTGTTCTGAGGGGTGACATGTTCAACACTTTTGTTGATTTCCTGGAACACGTATGATTGACTCATCAAAGAGTCTTGGGGCAGGCGTGACTGCAGAGAAGAGAAGGAAGCGGGTGCATGGGCTAGCCTCGGGTCCTCTTGGGAGAAATGGGTACTCTTGGTCTTGGTCTACACGGTGATAGGCTCTTAGGAGGAGTCTGCAAATCAGAGAGAAAAGGGAATATTTTAAGGACAGTGCTGGCAAGACAAGGTGTTGAGTCAGGGAGGCTGTAAGGTGAGAAATGACAGGATGCTACACCACAGCGGTGGTAGTGAAGGTTCATTCTAGACTCTCCAGCCCAGCAGTGGGAGCAGAGGGGGTGGAGCTAGCAGCAGCTCACCCACGAGGGGCTGGCAGTGCACCAGGTGCTGTTCTGCTTGCTTCGCAGGCATCAAATCGCTCAATCCTCACATCGGCCCTGCAGGTGGGAACCAGTGATAGCCCCCCTGTTTCATTTGTACCCAGAATTTAATTTACAGAGGTGACTGACTGAGTGACCACAGAGAGAGGCCAATGCCATTGAAAGAAGTTTTATAACTTCTGGCTTCCGAGAGGAGGCACGCCACGCCACGTCATGCCATGCAAGGCCACACAGAGAGGAATGGGGGCCAGTCAGGAGGCAGAGGGAGTGACGGAGAGAGCGAGATGGAGCCTTTATTATGCCTTCTGTGGGAAGGAGTGGGTGAGGCAGGATAGGCAAGTTTGAGCAAATTTACGATTGGATACTTGGAACGATTTCAGCATGCTCTGGGCTATAGGGGAGGTCTCTAGTCGTTCAGTGCTGGGCCTTGGGTGATTTAGGGCAGGGGAAATGTTGGCTTGGTGTATGAGAGGTAGATAAGGAAAGTGGTTGGAGAGAATAGCCTTTGGGTTGGTTGGTTTGCATATGAAAGGTGTGCTTGGTGGTGGTCCGGGAGGTCGGGGAGGGAGTTATTAGCTACCTCTAGGAATTAGCTAGCCCTGGAAGGGGCAGTTTCCCTAGCCAGCAAAGCTCCCATGATGTCAAAGCATTATAAAATATAAAAAATAAAAAACATAGTTAATACGTCTCTCTTGACAGATGAGGGAAATCTGACACAGAGAGGGTGATTAACTTGCACAAGATCACCCAGGTAAGTGACAAAGCTGAGTATTCCATCAAGGAATAGTCTCTGTGCTTAATCAGTGTGATAACTGCCTCCAGATTAATGTTAATCTTTCTAAAGTGGTAAAGTACAAGAGTTGAGTTATTGTGGCAAACAATTCTTTGCAAACAAGTAAAGTTTAGTTAAGGGCATAAAAGAGGATGGGAGGCAATTTTCCAAAGTTCACATGAAGTCATAATCTGCTATTACAACTTGAATACATACATCTCACTTTTGTGATCAGAGGAAAATTGCTGTCATCATGCACCAGAATGCCTTCCAGAATTTGAGAGGGCACATTCGACCCCAGATGTCCTTTCTGATTAATGAGGAGCAAGTGGCATGACAGGCAAGGCCAATGCTTCTCTCTCGGGAGGGGTTTAGATTTAGGCTGGCCTGAAGCAGTGAGATGGTCTTTGATGACCTTTCAAGGTTCATTAGGGGCATGACATGATTTTTTCTAGTTTCCATGTTTCATGGATACACAATTTCCTTCTGGTTTACACAAAATAAGCCAACAAATGAACTGTTCAAAGTAACTCCTGCATTTTAAAAATTAGATGGTCTATGGCATTGTGAATATCTCTATAACTTGATTAATCCCTTTTTCAAAACCTTTCAAGTGGAAATACATATTTAGATGAAAAGGTGAATTTATAAACAATAGCTTTTTCTCTTTTTTGTGAAAAAATCAAATTTGTCATTGTTTTCCTGAATCAAAAAATACAAATATTTTTATTTCAAATATTTTTTATTTATTTGCTCTTATGGGAGGAAAAAACAAACAAAAACTCACAAGTAAACCATTTGCTTGATGCGTATTGTAGTGTAGTTCAGTGCAGTTAAGCACATATTTTTCGTCTAGCTGTCACGTGCAAGGCATGCTGGGCATTGTATTAAAACAACTTATTTTAGTATCTTGTTTGTTGAGGTATTACCTCATTCAATTCACCTGACAATTTGCTGAGGTAGGCGGCATACATTCTGGTAGGTATTGTTTTTCTCTGACCAGCCACATTTCTTATTCTGCAAATAACAGAAAACACTCAAAAATTGGCTTTACCCGGATGTGATCTTGATGTTTTTCTTACATAACCAGAAGTCGAGGGATCAGCCGTGGTTGGCATTCGTTTGGCTGCTCAGTGACATATGTGGTCCCCAGTTCTTTCTGTCTTTTTGCCTTGCTGGGTTGGCTTTTGTCTCCATGCCTACTGTTGCCAATTGGCAACCTCTTATTTAAATTTTACACAGAAAAGCTTGGTAGGAATTGAGTCGGTTTGATCCTTTTCCCCTGGCCAACAACTCTAAAAGCCAAAAGTATATGTTGCCCATGGATCACAGGCATCTGAGAGAAGAAAGTGAGAGAGGGAAAATTATTTTTCATTCTCTACTTGGAAAGTTGACTGTAGTGGTGTGTGTGTGTGGAAAGAATCAAAAAATTATTTCTGCATTCATTTTTTAATATACAGCTTTGTCAGATTTTTCTCGATGCAGCATCTCTATTCTTAACCATGTTTTCATCTGTATTGGATTCTAGGTCATGTGCTCCTGTGAAGACAACGAGTGACAGGGTTATGGTCAGGACTTTGGGCATGTAACTTCTGAGTTAGAAAGCCCGCACAGTGGGCCGGCCTGTGGCTCACTCGGGAGAGTGCGGTGCTGATAACACCAAGGCCCCGGGTTCGGATCCCATATAGGGATGGCCGGTTCGCTC
>NW_007740141.1:6374-18215 GCF_000696425.1 Galeopterus variegatus | reverse complement strand
AAAAAAAAAAAAAAAAAAAGAAAGCCCGCACAGGCTTCCAGCATGGCACCACTGAAGAGTCCCTCCAAAGTAATAGCTCAGGGAGAGCATGGTGGTTTTCCTGATGTTCCCCAGTTATTCAATCCAACGCTAATGTAGGTGTGAAGGTGTAGTGTAGATGTAATTGAAGTCCAAAAGCGTTGACTTTAAGTAAGGGAGGTGATCCTAGATAATCTGGGTGGGCCTGACTCGAACAATTGAATGGCCCTAAAAGCAGAGTTGAGACTTCCCTGGAAAGAAGAAGGTGCACTTGTGGAGATCAGCTTGTGTCAAGAGTCTGGGCTGCTGTACAGATCTCAGGCTTGCCTGGCCAGGCCCACAGTCACGTGAGCCAATGCCTTCCAACACGTCTCCCCCTGGCCTGGTTGAACCCTGCCTCACACAGATGGTGTTAGTCAATATCTCGAGAAATTTTGAGAGCTTCAATACACTATCTGCAGTTTTCAGTTTGGGATACTTTCCTAGTGAGTCTGTAATTGTTCAGAGGATTGAATCTGATCATCTGTGACCTAATTGACCTGCTTTTTTCTGTTGTTTCTTTTGTTTTTATGATTCACTAGTTTTAAGATCACAAATAATTTGAAAGCATGTGAAAATACAGAAGTGTGAATATATACAAAAAAGCATGAACATACATATAAGTCACAGTGTATTTATTCTCCTCTGCAAACAGAGTTTTATTACATGTTAATTCATATAGAATATATAATATAATCCCTTATCAGTCTTTCATTCCACCTTAAAAGCAGTATTTTTGAGAAAGTTAGGGTTGTCTGTTCTGAGTCATTTTAACTTCACTGCTGTTCTTCCCAATTGTAGAGTCTTCTCTGCTCTTCTATGGCCCCAGCTCACTTTGCAAATGTCATAGCATGGTGGTCAGTTATGGTCTGCAGCCTTTAGGTGTCCCTTAAGAGTTTTGGAGGTCTTTCTGCCAACCCCACAGGCCTCCCCAGGACTCCCCTTCCACTGTGGCCCTGCCCATTTCCCTCCATGACATGCCCGTCATAGCTGAGAGTGTGTTTTTGTGATTTGGACTTTACTGGCTCTCCTTTCTTTTATCTTTCCTTCCAGAGAGGCACTTATAGTTTCAGGTAGAGCTATGAATAAGCTAGCATGCTCCAAATGTATCTGGGCTGGCTCAAGGATCATCTCCGTTTGTTGATGCATTTAACTTAAATTCAAATCCAACTTCAGGATGTAGAATATAATTGTAGGTTTTCTTGAAGCAGTTGGTGCAATGCCTTGGACAGGAAAATTTCCTTAAATTTCTCTTCATCAATCACTCTCCACTGACCCTGCCTAACAAGGAGAAAAGGAAACTATCAAAAGGAAATTGGGTAGCTCATTGCCTTGTCAGGAAGGCTCAGAAAATAGGCACAGACCAAGGAAGACTGGGCAGTGGGGAAGAGTCAAAGTCTCATGCAGGAGTGCTTGATGAGTGTGCACTGGAGCACCATTTCCCCTAGATGGCTAATGATGCTCAGGTGTATGGATGGAGCTGCTGTCACAACTGCCACAAATACTTCCTCAGCTTTCTTTCCTGAGGTTCAAAGTCCAAAGCACAGATTTGAATAGGCTGTGCTTAAGAGATGGGCCTGTGCCCTAGCTGGGTGGTAAAAAGGAATGAAAATGTGTCCAGGCTTCCCATGCCGTACAACCAGTGGTGGTTTAAAAATACATCCTCAGGCCCCTCCTGTCACCACTGCTGCTGCACATCTCCCACTGCAGCCCCTTCTGCTGTGTGGCTCCCATCACCCCACACAGCAATTTCTTCCACTCTCTGCCACAGTCACTGTTGCTCCTGCCACCCAGCCTGGGTGCCACCAGCTCCACCTTGCCCAGATCCAGGTGTTTCTGTGTTTTACCAGGCAGGAGGAAAGAGGAAAAAGGTGAGCAAATGTAGCCTTGTGCACCTGGGGGTGGGAACTACTTGTGCAGCTCACACAACTGCCTTGACCCAGGGAGGAACATGCACAGAATCACCAGTGAGTGCGAACTCAGGATAGTCAAATAGAGTATGGAAGAAATACCTATTTACCACCAACCCATTCCCCAACTAGAAGAACAAGAACCCAGAAGGAGGCTCTTCCTGCAGGAAAGAGGAAACAGAAACCCCACCCAGGGTTACCCATTCAAACTGAGGAGCTTTAGTATATGCCAGTGCACATATCAGGGTCACAGGACACCAGCTGGGTACCAACAAGCCTGCCCAGGGACACCCACCTGAGCCCAGGAGAGACAGTGCACACAGGCCCTTCTCCCAAGAACTGGAAGAATCACCCATGTCCTTGATAACCCAACATAGTGTCACTTGCTTCAGCAAGGAGCCACTGAGTGCCCCAGAGCCTAGGCCATGGAGACAATCACAGACAACTGTGACATTAAACATGGCTGAAGTGACCATACAGAGACTACACTTCTGTGTCTACTGGGAGCCAAAACCAAAACACCCTACCCAACAGTCAATATAAAACTCATCTACAGGAGGTAATCTCTCTCCTCAAAGCCATTCAAGAGTAATAGAAGAAGCAGCTGCTCCACCAGATGACCAGACATCAATGGAGGGATACTAGAAATACAAAAAAGCAAGAAAATATGACACTACCAAAGGAATGCAACAATTCCCCAGTACGAGACCCTAAACAACAGGAAACCATTGAGATGTCTGAAAAGGAATTCAGAGAAGCAACCTTAAGGAAACTCAATGAGAAACAAGAAGACTCAGACAACACAATGAAATGGGGAAAGCAATCCAGGATTTGAAGAAGGACATTTACAAAGTGACAGATGCCTTGTAAAACAATGCAGCAGAACTCTGGGAACTGGCGGATTCATTCAATGAAATAAAAATACAACCAAGAGCTTAAGGAGCAGGCTAGAGCAAGCAGAGAAAAGAATTTCTGATCTCAAAGACAGTCTCTTCAAAATAACCCAGGCAGACTAAAGAAAAAAATAAATAAAAAGAAAAAAATGAAGAAAATCTGTGAGAGCTATCAGGCAACATTAAGCACAGAAACATCCAAATCATGGATGTTCTGAAAGGGGAGGAGGAAGGAAATGGTTGAATAGATATTCAGTGAAATAATAGTGGAAAACTTCCCAGGTATTGGAAGAGATACAGACTTCCAGATCAAAGAGACTCAAAGATCCCCAAACAGATGCAATCCAAAAAAGTCTTCTGTGAGAAACATTATAGTCAAAATGTTGAAAGTCAAAGACAGAGAGAATCCCATAAACAGCAAGAGAAAAGTGTCAAGTCAACTATAAGGGAGTCATCATCAGACTAACAACAGATTTCTCAGCAGAAACCATACAGGCCAGAAGAGAATGGGATGATATATTGAAAGTACTAAAAGAAAAAAACTGCCAGCCAAGAATATTATACCCAGAAGGAGATAATGTATTTTCCAGGCAAACAACAACTGCAGCAGTTCAGCACGACATGACCAGCCCTATAAGAACTCCTCAAGGGAGTCCTGCATCTGGAATCCAAAAAGTGATAGTAACCACCATGAATAAACAAGAAAGAATAAAACCCATAGGTAGAGCAGATATGCAAATGAAAAAGAGAAAGAAATTATATCTTACCACCTCAAAAAATCAATGAACACCAAAGACAAACAATGAAAGGGAAAGAAAAGAACAAAAGATATTTAAAACACCCATACAAAAATCAATAAAATACCAGGAGTAAGACAACACCTTTCAATAACAAACCCAATCTAAATGGATTGAATTCCCCAGTCAAAAGATATAGACTGGCTGAATGGATTAAAAAACTAGACCCAACTATATGCTGCCTACAGGAAATTCACCTCACTTGTTAAGACTCATACAGACTAATAGTGAAGGGATGGAAAAAGATATACCACACAAATGGAAATCAAAAATGAGCAGGAGCAGCTATTGTTATATTGGATAAAATAGACTTTAAACCAAAACTATAAAAAGAGACCAAGAAGGTCGTTATAAATGATAAATAGGTCTATACAGTAAGAAGTCCTAACAATCATAAATAAATGCACACCCAATATCAGAGCACTCAGATGTATAAAACAACTGTTACTAGATCTAGGGGGAGAGATAGACCCCAATATAATAATATTTAGGAACCTCACACCCCTCTCTCAATATTGGACAGATCATCTAGGCAAGAAATCAACAGAGGAACACAGGATTTAAATTACACTATAGACCAACTGGACTTGGCAGATATCTACAGAAAATTACATCCAACAACTACAGAACATACATTCTTCTCATCAACACATGGAACATTCTCCAGGATAGACCACATGTTAGGTCAAAAATCAAGCCTAAACAAGTTTAAAAACATTGGAATTATTTTAAGTATCTTTTCAGACCACATGGATTAAAACTAAAAATCAATAATAAGTGAAACTTTGGAAACTATAGAAATACACGGACATTAAACAGCTTGCTCCTGACAGGCCTATGAGTCAAAACAGAAATTAAACAGGAAATCAAAAAACTTCTTGAAACAAATGAAAATAAAGACACATAATGCCAAAACATGTGGGGATGCTGCAAAAGAAATACTAAGAGGGAAGTTTGTTGAAATAAGTGCTTATATCAAAAGAATAGAAAGATTTCAAATAAACAACCTAATGCTGCATCTTAAAGAACTAGAAAAACAACAAAAATCCACTCCCCAAATTAGTAGACAGAAATAATTAAGATCAGAGCAGAACTAAAGGAAACAGACCTAAAAATGTTACAAAAAATCAATGAAACAAAACGTTGTTTTTTGAGAAGATAAACAAGTGACAAACTATTATGTAGACTAACTAAAAAAATAAGAGAGAAGACCCAAATAACAAAAATCAGAAATGAAAAAAGAGTAATTATAACTGATACCACAGAAATATAATCATTAGAGACTGTTATGAACAACTACACATCACAAATTTGAAAACCTGGAGGAAATGGATACATTTCTGGACACACACAAACTGCCAAGACTGAACCAAGAAGAAACAAAAATTCTGAGCAGACGAATAAAGAGCAATGAGATTGCAGCAGTAATCAGCAGTGTTCTGACCAAAAAAAAAAAAAAAAAAAAAGACTGGGACTGACGGCTTTACCACTGAATTCTACCAAATCTTGAAAGAGAAATTAATACCAATCCTCCTCAAACTACTCCAAAAATTGGAATCGAGGCCTTCCTTCCAAACTAATTCTATGAGGCCAGCATAACCCTGATGCCAAAAGCAGACAAAGAGACAGCAAAGAAAGAAAACTACAGGCCAATTTCCTTGAGGAACATAGATGCAAAAATCCTCAACAAAATATTAGCAAACAGAATACAACAGCACATCAAAATGATTATACATCATGATCAAGTGGAACTCATCCCAGGGATATAAGGACAGTTCAGCATCCCAGATCAATAAATATGATATACCACATTAACAAAACCAAGGACAAAAACCATAAGATTATCTTAATAGATGCAGAAAAAAACATTTCACAAAATTCAGCATCCCTTCATGATAAAGACTGTTAACAAATTAACTATGGAAGGAAGTCATCTCAATATGATAAAAGCCATATACTCCAAACCCACTATCCATATCATCCTGAATGGGGAAAAATGGAAACCTTTTCCCTTAAGAACAGGAACAAGACAGGATGCCCACTCGCACCACTCCTATTTAACATAGCATTTGAAGTACTAGCCAGAGTCATCATGGAATAAAAATAAACAAAGGACATCCAAATTGGAAAAGAAAAAGTCAAATTTTCTCTGTTTGCAAACATGATTTTATATATAAAAACCTAAAGACTCTACCAAAAAAACTCTTGAAGCTGATAAGCAATTTCAGTGATGTTGCAGGATACAAAATCAACATATAAAAATCCATAGGGTTTTTATACTCCAGCGATGAACTAGCAGAAAAAGAAATCAAGAAAACAAGCTCATTTACAATAGCTACCCAAAATTTTAAATACCTAGGAATAAATTTAACAAAGGAGGTGAAAAATCTCTACCATGAGAACTACAAAGCACTCTGAAAGAAATTAAGGAGGGCACAGAAAGATGGAAAGGCATTTCGTGTTCATGGATGGGAAGAATTAACATTGTGAAAATGTCCATACTACCCCAAATAATCTACAGTTGAATGTAATGCTCATCAAAATACCAATGACATTCTTCACAGTAATAAAAAAAATGATCCCAATTCTCATATGGAACAGCAAAAGACCCTGAATAGCCAAAGCAATCCTCAGCAAATAAATAAATAAATAAAGCCAAAAGTATAACACTACCTAACTTCAAATTATACTACAAGACTATAGGAACAAAAACAGCATGGTACTGGCATAAAAATAGACATTCGGACTAATCGAACAGAATAGAGAACCCAGAAATCAATCCACATACTTACAGCCAACTGATCTTTGACAAAAATACCAAGAACATACATTGGGGAAAGGACAGCTTCTTCAATACACAGTTCTGGGAAAGTTGAATATCTATGTTTAGAAGAATGAAACTAGACCTGTACCTCTCTGCATATACCAGAATCAACTCAAAATGGATTAAAGATTTAAATATAAGACATGAAACTGTAAAACTTCTAAGGGATAACATAGGGGAATCACTTAAGGGTGTAGTCCTGGGCAAAGACTTTATGAATAAGACTTCAAAAGTACAGGCAACAAAAGAAAAAACAAACAAATGGGATTATATGAAATTAAGGAGCTTCTGCACAGCAACAGAAACAATCAACAAAGTAGACAACCTACAGAACAGGAAAAAATACTTGCAAACTATACATCTGGCAGGGGATTAATATCCAGAATAAACAGAATCTCAAACAATTTAACAATAAAAAAAATTGATTAAAAAGTGAGCAAAGGAGCTGAATACACATTTCTCAAAGGAAGACAACTACAGATAGATCTACCATATGACCCAGCAATCCCGCTGCTGGGTATATACCCAAAGGAATGGAAATCATCATGTTGAAGGGATACCTGCACTCCCATGTTTGTTGCAGCTCTGTCTACAATAGCCGAGACATAGAACCAACCTAAATGTCCATCAATGGCCGACTGGATAAAGAAAATGTATTATGTATAAAAAATGGAATACTACTCAGCCAGAAAAAAGAATGAAATTCTGCCATTTGCAGCAACATTAAAAGTTCAGTGTATTATTGTGAATGTTGTATCTTTCTTTCTTTTATTTATGTTTATTTTAGCTCCCACTTATGAATGAGAATGTACAGTATTTCTCTTTCTGTGTCTGGCTTATTTCACTTAACATGATTTTCTCTAAGTTTAACCATGTTGCTGCAAATGGCAATATTTCATTCTTTTTTATGGCAGAGTAGTATTCCATTGTGTATATATAACACATTTTCCTTATCCAGTCATCTGATGATGGATATGTAGGTTATGTCCAACTCTTGTCAATTATAAAAAGGGCTGCAATATACATGGGGGTACAGGTATGTCTTTGACATGATGCTTTCCATTCCTTTGCATGTGGAAAGGAATGCTGGAATTGCTGGATTGTATGACAGTTATATCTACAGTTGTTTGAGGAAACTGTATAACACTTTCCATAATGGCTGCACCAATTTACAGTCGCACCAACAGTGGAGGAGGGCTCCCCTTTTTCTGCATCCTTGCTAGCACTTGTTGTTCTCCATCATTTTGATGACAGCCAGTCTAACTGGGGTGAGATGGTAGCTTAATGTGGTTTTGATTTGCATTTCCCTGATGCTGAGTGCCGCTGAGCATTTTTTCATGTGTCTGTTGGCCATTTGTATATGTTCCTCTGAGAGAAGCCTATTCAGTTCCTTTGCCCATTTTTTAATTGGGTTATTTGTTTTTTTATTGTTAAGTTGTTTGAGTTCCTTGTATATTTGTATATTAATCCTTTATCAGATGCATAGTTTGCAAATATTTTCTTTCACTCTGTAGGTTGTCTTTTTGCTCTGTCAATTGTTTATTTTGCTGTGCAGAAGCTTTGTAGTTTGATAAAATCCCATTTGTTTATTTTCCCTTTTATTGCCTGTGCTTTGGGGTCATATTCATAAAATCTTTACCTACTCCTACTTCCTCAAGTGTTTCTCCTGTGTTTTCTTTTAGGAGTTTTATAGTTTCAGTTCTTATATTTAAGTCTTTAATCCATTTTGAGTTGATTTTGGTATATGGCAAAAGGTATGGATCTAGTTTCAATCTTCTACATATGGATGTCCAGTTTTTCCAGCACATTTTATTGAAGAGGCTGTCTTTTCCCGATGTATGTTCTTGGTGTATTTGTCAAAGATCAGTTGACTGTAGGTTGTTGGTTGATTTCTGGGTTCTCTATTCTGTTCCATTGGTCCAAGTGTCTGTTTTCATGCCTGTACCATGCTGTTTTGGTTACTATAGGTTTGTAGTATAGGTTGAAGTCAGGTAGTGTTATGCTGCCAGCTTTATTATATTTTTGGTTAAGATTGCTTTGGCTATTCGTAGTCCTTTGTTTTTCTATATGAATGTAAGAATTGGTTTTTTTTTCTATTTCTTTGAAGAATGTCATTGGTATTTTGATGGGGATTGCATTGAATCTGTAAATCACTTTGGGGTAGTATGGACATTTTCACAATGTTAATTTTTCCAATCTTTATGTCCCCTTCAATTTCTTTCAACAGTGGTTTGTAGTTCTCATGGTACAGCCCTTTCACCTCCTTGGTTAAGTTGATTCCTAGCTATTTTATTTTTGTGTGTGCCTATTGTAAATGGGCTTGCTTTCTTGATTTCTTTATCTGCCAGTTCTTTGTTGGGTATAAAAGTGCTACTAATTTTTGCCTGTTGATTTTGTATCTTGACTTTACTAAAATCATTTATCAACTCTAAGAGTCTTTTTGTGGAGATTTGGTGTGTTCTGTATATAGAATCATATCGTCTGTAAACAGAGACAATTTGACTTCATCTTTTCCAATCTGGATGCACTATATTTTATAGTACTTCCAGTACTATGTTAAATGGAAATGGCAATATTGGGCATCCTTGTCTTGTTCCCATTCTCGAAAGAAAGGCTTTCAGCTTTTCCCCATTCAGGATGATATTGGCAGAGGGTCTGTCATATGTGGCTCTTATTTTGTTGAGATACTTTCCTTCTATACCTAATTTACAGAGTCTTTATCATGAAGGGATGTTGAATTTTGTCAAATGCTGTTTCTGCATCTATTTAGATAATGTTATGGTTTTTGTCTTTGATTTTGCTGATGTGGTATGTCACATTTATTGATTTGCTTATGTTGAACCATCCTTGTCTCCCTGGGATGAGTCCCACTCAATAATGGTGTATACTTTTTTTGATGTGTTGTTGTATTCTGTTTGCTAATATTTTGTTGAGGACTTTTGCATCTATGTTCATTAGTATATTGGCTTATAGTTTTCTTTTTTGTTGTTGAATCTTTGTCTTGCTTTGTTATCAGGGTAATACTGGCCTCATAGAATGAATCTGGGAGAATGGCTTCTGTTTCAATTTTTTTTTTTTGGAATACTTTGAAGAGAATTGATATTAATTCCTCTTTAAATATTTGGTAGAATTCTGCAGTAAAGGCATCTGGTCCTTGCTTTTCTTTGTCAGAACACTGCTGATTGTTGCTTCAATCTCTTTGCTTGTTATTGGTCTGTTCAGGTTTTCTATTTCTTCTTGGTTTAGTCTTAGAAGTTTGTATGTGTCCAGAAATGTATCTATTTCCTCCAGGTTTTCAAATCTGTTGATGTATAGATAATAGTCTCTAATGATTCCTTGAATTTCTATGGTATTGGTTGTTATGTCTCCTTTTCATATCTAATTATTGTTATTTGGGTCTTCTCTCACTTTTTTAGTTAGTTTGGCTAACAGTTTGTCTCATTTTATTTAATTTCTCAAAAAACCAACTTTTTGTTTGATTGATCTTTTGCATTGTTTTGGGGGTTTCTATTTCATTTAGTCTTGCTCTGAATTTAATTATTTCTTTCTGTCTACTACATTTGGGATTGGATTGTTCTTATTTTTCTAATTCTTTGAGGTATAGTGTTAAATTGTTAATTTGAAATCTGTATTCTTTTGATGCAAGCATTTAATGCAATAAATTTCCCTTTTAGAACCACTTTTTAGCATCCCACATGTTTGGTACAATATTTTATTATTTTCATTAGTTTTGAGAAATTTTTTAATTTCCTATTTAATTTCTTCTTGGACCCATATGTCATTCAGGAGTACGTTGTTTAATTTCCATGTGTTTATATAGTTTCCAGAGTTTCATGTGGTGTTGATTTCTAGTTTTAATATGTTGTGGTTTGACAGGACCCTTGAAATGATTTCAGTTTTTAAAAATTTGTTGAGGCTTGTTTTGTGACCTAGCATTTGGTCTGTCCTGGGGAATGTTCCATGAACTGGTGAGCAGTATGTATATTCTGTAGTCGTTGGATGAAATGTTCTGTAGATATCTGCGAAGTCCAATTGGTCTATAGTATAATTTAAATCTTGTGTTTCTTTATTGATTTGTTGCCTAGATGATATGTTCAATGTTGAGAGAGGGGTTTTTATGTCTTCTATTGTTATCATATTAGGGTGTATCTTTTTCCTTCAGTCTAATAGTGTTTGCTTTATATATCTGGGTGCTCCAATGTTGTGTGCATATATATTTATGATTGTAATGTCTTCTTGTTGGATAGATCCCTTTATCATTATATAGTGGGCTTCTCTATTTCTCTTTATAGTTTTTGGTTTAAAGTCTATTTTATCTGAAGAATAGCTACTCCTGCTCATTTTAAATTTCCATTTACATGGTATATCTTTTCCCAAACCTTCACTCTTAGTCTGTGTATGTCTTTACAAATGAGGTTAATCTCTTGTAAACAGCACATAGTAGGGTCTAGCTCTTTAGTCCAATCAGCTAGTCTGTGTCTTTTGAGTGGGGAATTTTGTCCATTTACATTTAGTGTTGTTATTGAAGGGTATTGTGTTACTTCTGGAATTTCATTGATTTTCATTTGGGTATTTTGAATATCTTGTGTTTCTTTCTTCCCCTTTTGTTGTTTTTCTTTAGCATTTTTGGTTTTGAGTTGGCAGGATACAGTTGCTGTTTCTCATTTGAATATTTTTAAAAATCTTATTTATTTATTAAGTTTTTAAAAATATTCTAAGATGTTTTTGAACAGGAGTTGGGGGATAGGGGGAGAAGGCAATGGGGAGGGAAATAGGGCAGGAGGAGGAGGAAGGATGGGGAGCATGGTTGAGGCCGATGGCACCTCCCTTATTCTAACAAGGGAGACCAGGCAGCTTCCAGCAACACCTTGGTTGTTGTTGGGCTGGATGAAGATGTCAGAGGGGTGTGGCTGAAGCCCTCGGCTCCCCACTGCCCCAGATCGGGAGCCCAGGGCACTTCTCGTGGTGGCTTAGGGGGCATTGCTTGGCTGGGTATGGATGTTGAGGGGGCATGGCTGAGGCTGTGGGACCCCCACCAGTAACCTGGCTTAGGAGCCTGAAGCACTTCTGGTTGTGGCCTGGTGGTTGTTGCTGTGCTGGGTGTGATCATCAGGGGGGTGTGGCTGAGGCCCATGGCCTCCCCCTCCCAGGCTCGGGAGCCCAGGGGCTTCCAGTCCTTCTAGGTTTTATAAGTGTTCTTTGGTGACGTTAGACCTTTGCTAGTTGATATCAAACTTTATCTCTGATCTGTGGGTATTTTTGTTTTTCTTCCAGTTTTGTTCTGGATTATTCACTGTTCCCATCACTTAAACTCTGCACTGGAACTAATTTGTTGTCCTTTGGTTACTTCTAAAATGGGG
>NW_007740141.1:5329-5626 GCF_000696425.1 Galeopterus variegatus | reverse complement strand
GGTTTAGCTAAATTGCTGCTTTGCTGCTGATTCCCTGGCAAAGCTTTCTGTGCAGCTCAGGATTTAATTGTTGATCTTGTAAGCACTTCTGTGTCTTGTTAGGTCTGGTACACCTGGGTTATGTGGAAACTCTGGTCTGGGCCTCAGTTTTTTGATCAAACTGCACCCCTGCCCTTCTACATTCCTGACCAGTCTCCACTGAGTGGTCCTGTGCTGATTAGAGGGCAGACCAGCTATCCATGCCAAGCCTCAGTGTTCCTCCAGTGGCCCACCTCCCCCACTGCCTGCACTCCAAAC
>NW_007740141.1:0-3420 GCF_000696425.1 Galeopterus variegatus | reverse complement strand
GGGGGGGGGGGGGGATCCGAGGCTTCTCACCCTGGATGTGACTCCCTAAAGGTGATACACTGAGAAAGACACATTTAGACAAGTTATTTAGTGTTGTAAAGAGAACTGCTTCAATAATCCAAAGCTGCAACTAAGCCTCCCAAATCAGAATGCTTGGGAGAAGAAAAACAAGGACTGTATCGGAAAAGATGGAAATCAGAGTGAAAAGCAGCAACGTAAAAACAGAACACGCAGCCCGACTCGCACAAAGCCGTTGGTCCCTCTTCCGTGGCCTCCAAATTCTGTTCCCATCACCATTACATTGTGTCACCCATGCCCGTTTGTCAGGTGTGGGTTCCAAGGATCGTTTGTCCCCCTTGATTCCTCTCCTAATCTCATCCCAATCTACCAATAAAACTTATTGATGTGCACAGCAAATCTGTCCACTCCCCACCATCCTCACGTCTGCAAACCCAGTTCAAGCCACCATTGCTTCTCACCTGAACTGGTTTAAAAGCCTGTGGTTGCACTTGCTGCCTTCAACTGCCCTCCTCAAAGAGAAGCCAAAGTAGTCTTTCTTGAGTGTAAATCGAACCCAAAGCTTTCACATATCGTTAAAACAAAAGCTGCCACTTTCTGCTTCAGCAAGTCCATCTGTGATGTGGCTCCCGCCTGCCCCTCCGACTCATCTCCCTCCTGTCTTCACTGTTCACGTTCCTCGAACTCTGTACGTTTGCTCCTATCTCAGGGCGTTTGCATGTGCTATTTCTTCTGCTTTGGAAGGCTCTTCATGGGCAGATCTTTACACGCTTGCCTCTCTCTCAGCACTGAAGTCTCGTCATGCAACTCCAATCAGTGTGCAAACTTTCCGAGGGCTGTAACTTCGCTCTCTCCTGTATCCCCAGCAGCCAGAGGGCATGTGCCATACAGGGGAGATCAAAATATATTTGTCAAATTCATTGAATAAACATATACAAGAGTACTTTTAAAAGTTTGTGGAAAAATACAATTAAAAGAGAATATGAATCTTTCCTGAACTTTTTGAAGGCCCCTCCTATCATCTCCCTGGAGAAACGTCTCTGAGCATCATAGCTACAGCACTTTGCCACCCAGTCACTTTCTGTCATGACCCTACCACAGCTTTTCCATGGAAATTATAATCGCTGGAATAACTTATTTATTTTTATCTTTTTATTATTAATCTCCCCCAAAGCTAAGGTAGATTCAGATAATTTAATCCAAAAATATATCAGTGTCTATAGGATAAACTCACCTACTGAAAAAAAGAAATACTAAGATAAGTGAAATGCCAAATTTAAATGATAGACTATTAAACAAAATGTGAAGCTAAATAACCTACCTTAGAATAGTTAAGCAAATTATAGGAAAAAAGACATTGGGATAATAATATTAATATCAGACAAGGTTGAATTCAAGACAAGAGCTATTGATTAATAAACAGGGATACTTAAAATAATTCAGAAAGCAGTGTGTAATAATGAAATATCATTAATCTTTATGCACAGGATAATAGCAGAAAACAGACAAAGCAAAAACTGCAGGATATACAAGGAGAAATAAACGGAACCATAATAGTAATAGGAAACTTTAATTCACCTTTGTCAACCGTGACAGAGCATGCAGACTAAAAATAAAAGCCTGGAGGATCTGAAGAATATAATTAATAGGGTCAATGTCGTAGTTATATATTGCACTTCATGCTATTGTAATAGAGAATGCACAGTCTTTTGTTAGACCCATGGTACAATAATATATTATTAAGGTCACAAAGAAAATCACAATAAATTAACAAAAATTGAAATGACATAATTCATATCCGACACATGTTTGACATAAATAGAATCAAAATGAATGTTAACTACCTGGAAATGACAAAATTTTTTCTTAAACCACAATGGGTCTGAAAGAAAAAAGTCAAAACCAAAATTATTGAATATCTAAATAATAATGATGATAGAGAAACTATGTGTCAAAATAGAAGAATTATTTAAAGCTGTATTTAGAGGAGCATGCACACATATTTATTTTTTTTAAATAAAAATAAATGAATAAAGCATTCAACTCAAAAAGTTAGAAAAACAAAAAGTAGTCAAAGGAAAACAGAAGGAAAAACAATGATAATTGCAGAAATAGATTGGAACACAGAAAAAAAAATGACAAATCCAATAATTAAAAACAATTAATATAGTAGCTCCCTTTATCCTCAGTTTTTCTTTCTGTGGTTTCAGTTACTCCTGGTCTGAAAATTGTAAATGGAAAATTCCAGAAATAAACAGTTCATAAGTTTCAAATTGCATGCCGTTCTGAGTACCATGGTGAAATCTTGTGCTGTCCCGTTCTGTCCAGCCCTTTCTCTAGTGTGTCCATATTCAAAATGTGTAATAGAAAGTCACTCTGCCCATTTGTCACTTAGTAGCATCTCAGTTATCAGATTGACTGTTGTGGCATCACAGTGCTTGTGTTTAAGTCATCCTTATTTTAATTCATAATAGTCCCAAGGCACACGGGTAGTGATGCTGGTATATTATTATAATTGTTTTATTTAATTATTAGTTATTGTTGTTAATCCTGATTGTGTTTAATTTATAAATTAAGCTTTATCATAGGTATGTATGTATAGGAAAAAAAATAGTATATGCGGGGTTTGGTACTACCCACGGTTTCAGGTGTCCACTGGGGGTCTTGGAATGTATCCCCCAAGGCTAAGGGGGGACTATTGCATAGATAAACTTCGACTTGGCAATCAAAGAAGTGGTAGAAAATATAATTAACATAACTGGAAATAAATCAAGGGAATAAACAATGATACAGAGAAAATTAAAACCTGTATGGAACTATCTTGCAAAAAGCTATGCAATTATGTTTGAAAACTTTCATGACTGAAAACAGCTTAAAAACAACACAAAAAGGAATGCTGTTGTATGTTTCATATGTTTCAGGTACACCTGGGCNCGCTCAGCCAGTGAGCGGGAACCGGTCTCCACATGGGATCCGAACCCTTGGCGGGAGCGTCTCCGCACTCCCAGGCGGTGCACTCTCCAGTGTGCCACCGGGCCGGCCTGTTATTTTTAGTATCTTTATGTTGATGTTTAGTCATCTGGAAGATCAGTAAATGCTCTTTCCCTGGACTCTGCTGGTGCCCCTCTTTGTGTCAATTCAGATGAATGGTTGGCTGTCCACCTGCACAGATTCAGTGGCTGCTGTGCCTGCTGCTATGGTAGCTGGCCACCTTGTGGTTTTGGTGGTTGTGGCAGTGGCTTTGGAAGGTTGCCTATGTGGCAGCAGTGGCTCCAGGGGTGGCAGGCTGCTTGCACAATGATGGTGGCTGTCTGGCGGTGCTGGTGGTAGCAGTGACTGCAGC
Organism: Galeopterus variegatus; assembly: GCF_000696425.1. Taxonomy (NCBI): domain Eukaryota; kingdom Metazoa; phylum Chordata; class Mammalia; order Dermoptera; family Cynocephalidae; genus Galeopterus; species Galeopterus variegatus. The sequence goes on along the minus strand of NW_007740141.1, from coordinate 59 downwards.
AGTGGTGGTTGCAACAGCTGCCCGCATGGCTGTAGTGACCTTTGCAGCTGCCTGTGCAG
>NW_007740140.1:31139-31792 GCF_000696425.1 Galeopterus variegatus | reverse complement strand
TTTTTATGGCAGAGTAGTATTCCATGATGTATATATACCACAGTTTCTTTATCCAATCATACATTGATGGACATTTAGGTTGGTTCCATATCTTGGCTATTCTGAAAAGAGTGCAGGTGTCCCTTCAACATGATGATTTCCATTCCTCTGGGTATATACCCAGAAGTGGGATTGCTGGATCACATGGAGGATATATCTGTAGTTGTTTGAGAAACCTCCATACTGTTTTCCATAGTGGCTGTACTATCTTACAGTCCCACCAACAGTGCAGTAGTGTTCTCTTCTCTCCAAATCCTCACCAGCATTTTTTATTCTCATTCTTTTTGATTATAGTGAGGCTAACTGGGGTGAGATGATATCTCAGTGTGGTTTTAATCCGAATTTCCCTAATGATGTTGAGCATTTTTTCATGTATCTATTGCTCATTATTATGTCTTCCTTTGAAAAATATCTATTCAGGGCCGGCCCGGTGGCGCACTGGATAGTGCGCCGCTTGGGAAGCACGGCGGCGCTCCCGTCCGAGGGTTCGGATCCCACATACAGACCGGCCCCCGCTCACTGGCTGAGCGAGGCGTGGGAGCAACGCCGAGGCTTGCGATCCCACTGCCGGTCCCCGGTCCGGTACGGGGGCAACACTGAGGGTTGCGATCCGT
>NW_007740140.1:27060-29837 GCF_000696425.1 Galeopterus variegatus | reverse complement strand
ATCTGTAGATTGTTTTGGGTAGTATAGACATTTTCACAATGTTAATTCTTATAATCCAAGAGCATGGAATGTGTTTCCATCTTTTTGTGTCTTCTTTAATTTCTCTCAATACTGGTTTGTAGGTCCCCTTTTAGATATTTTTCAACTCCTTGGTTAAATTGATTCCAAGTTATTTTGTTTTTTTGTGACTTTTGTAAATGGGCATATTTTCTTGATTTCTCTTTCTGTTAGCTCATTATTGGACAATATAAATGTGACTGATTTGGGGGCATTTATTTTGTATGTTGATATGTTCCTGCAATGTTACTGAAATTATTAACCAACTCTAGGAATTTTTTAATAGGATATTTAGATTTTTCTACATATGGTATCATGCCATAAGCAAATAGGGACAGTTTGACTTCATCTTTTCCAATCTGGATGTCCTTTGTTTCTTTCTCTTGCCTGATTTCTCTGGGTACTATACTACCTCCAGTACTATGTTAAGTAGAACTGGTTAGAGGAGACATCCTTGTCTTGTTCCTGTTCTTAACGGAAAGCCTTCAGTGTTACCTCATTCAGAATGATACTGGCAGTGGGCTTGTCATAGATGGCTTTTATTGTGTTGAGATACTCTCCTTCTATACCTAATTTGTTAATAGTCTTTATCATGAAGGGATGTTGAATTTTGTCAAATGCTTTTACAACTTCTATTGAGATAGTCATATGTTTTTTTCCTTGAGTTTACTGATGTGATGTATCACATTAATTGACTTTTGTATATTGAACCATCCTTGCATCCTTGGGATGAATCCCGCTTGATCATGTATAATTTTTCGGATGTGTTGCTGTATTCTGATTGCTACTATTTTGTTGAGGATTTTTGCATCTATGTTCATCAAGGATATTGGCCCGTCATTTTCTTTTCTTGTTGTGTCTATATCTGGTTTTGTTATCAGAGTTATGTTGGCATCATAGGATGACTTTGGGAGAATAACTTCTGTTTCAAGTTTCTGGAATAGTTTGAAGAGAATTGGTATTAATTCCTCTTTAAAGGTTTGGTAGAATTCAGCTGGAAAGCCATCCGGACCTGGACTTTTCTTCGTTGGAATATAGCTAATTACTGCTTCAATCTCATTGCTTGTTGTAGGTCTGTTCAGAATTTCAGTCTCTTCTTGGTTCAGTATGTGTAGTTTGTATGTGTCCAGAGACTTATCCTTATCTTCCAGGTTTTCATATTTGTTGTCATACAGTTGTTTATAATAGTGTCTAATGATTCTTCATATTTCTGTGGTATCATTTGTAATGTCTCNATCTGTAGATTGTTTTGGGTAGTATAGACATTTTCACAATGTTAATTCTTATAATCCAAGAACATGGAATGTCTTTCCATCTTTTTGTGTCTTCTTTAATTTCTCTCAATACTGGTTTGTAGGTCCCCTTGTAGAGATTTCTCATCTCCTTGGTTAAATTGATTCCAAGTTATTTTATTTTTTTGTGACTTTTGTAAATGGGCATATTTTCTTGATTTCTCTTTCTGTTAGCTCATTATTTGACAATATAAATGCGACTGATTTGGGGGAATTTATTTTGTATCTTGATATGTTCCTGCAATGTTACTGAAATTATTAACCAACTCTAGGAATTTTTTAATAGGATATTTAGATTTTTCTACATATGGTATCATGCCATCAGCAAATAGGGACAGTTTGACTTCATCTTTTCCAATCTGGATGTCCTTTATTTCTTTCTTTTGCCTGATTTCTCTGGGTACTATACTACCTCTAGTACTATGTTAAGTAGAACTGGTTAGAGGGGACATCCTTGTCTTGTTCCTGTTCTTAACGGAAAGCCTTCAGTGGGCTGGTCATAGATGGCTTTTATTGTGTTGAGATTCTTTCCTTCAATACCTAATTTGTTGAGAGTCTTTATCATGAAAGGATGTTGAATTTTGTCAAATGCTTTTACAGCTTCTATTGAGATAGTCATATGGTTTTTTCCTTGAGTTTATTGATGTGATGTATCACATTAATTGACTTTTGTATATTGAACCATCCTTGCATCCTTGGGATGAATCCCGCTTGATCATGTATAATTTTTTGGATGTGTTGCTGTATTCTGATTGCTAATATTTTGTTGAGGATTTTTGNTGATTTCCTGTTTAATTTCTTCTAGAACACATAGGAAATTAAGGAGCCTATTGTTTAGTTTCCATGTATTTCTATAGTTTTCATGGTTTTGCTTGTTATTGATTTCCAGTTTTAGTCCATTATGGTCTGAAAAGATACTTGGAATGACTTCAATTTTTAAAAAATTGCTGAGACTGTATTTGTGAGATAATATGCAGTTTATCTTGGAGATTGTTCCATGTGCTGATAAAATGAAAGTATATTCTTTTGTTGTTGGATAAAGTGTTCTGTACATATCTGTCAGGTTCAGTTGGTCTAAGGTGTAGTTTAAATTCTGTGTTTCTTCGTTGATTCATTGCCTGGAAAATCTGTCCCTTACTGAGACAGGGGTGTTCAGGTCACCCACTATTAACGTGTCAGGGCCTATTTCTTTCTTTAGGTCTAAGAGAGTTTGCTTTATATATCTGGGTGCTCCAGTATTGGGTGCATATATATTTATGATTGTTATGTTTTCTAGATGGATAGATCCTTTTATCATTATATAGTGGCCTTCTTTGTCTCTTTTTATGTTTTTTGGTTTAAAGTCTGTTTTATCTGATATAACAATAGCTACTCCTGCTTGTTTTTTGTTTCTGTTTACATGGTATATCTTTTTCCATCCCTTCACTT
>NW_007740140.1:24288-25751 GCF_000696425.1 Galeopterus variegatus | reverse complement strand
TGTTTTTTATTTCAATGAGTGAATCTTTCATTTCTAGGAGTTCTGTTATATTCTTTTTTAACTTATTAATCTCTTTGTAAATTTCCTCCTTCATATTCTGGATTTTTGGTTTTTTTTGCTTCCTTATGTTCACTATTTGAGTCTTCTTTTATTTCTTAAAGATTTGTTAAGATCTTTGCTCAGAATTCTTTTTCATACATTCCATGGATTCCCTGTTCTCGGGGGTCTGGAATTTGAGCATTACTGTATTCCTTTTGTGGTGACATATCTTCTAATATATTTGTAGTTCTAATATTTTTTCATATTTTTCATCTGGTAGAGGACTTGCTTCTTCTGTTACTCTGGGGTTGGCTATGAGGATAAAGATTTCCTCCTCTATTTTTCTGGCTCTACTGGTGTCTCTTCTTACATCAATGTAGTCAAGTTACTGACAGGTTGCCTGTAGAGAGGATCTGGCTGCTACGTGGAGGTGAACTGTCCTTGTAGTGACAGAAGGTGTGGTGGTGTCTATATTACATCACCTTGGCTCCTGTTCTAGGTTTCCATGGCTGTAGACTGAGCCCCTAGTGCTGTGAATGTCTCAGCTCTCCTCAGTGCCTATTGGGCTGTTCATGCACCCCACCCCCCGGGTCCTTAGACTGGATTCTGGTGCCACAAGGGTCTGGTCTTGGCTTGCCTCAGAGGATACTGGGCTGTGTGCACTTCCCTTCTTGCTGGGGCCTTAGACTGAGCCCCAGTGCTACGTGGGTCTTGGCTCACCTCAGTAGCTGCTGGGTTGTGTGTGCTTCCCTCTGGGCCTTAGACTCTATGCCTTCTTAATACATTATTTGCAGCACAAAAGTTTTTAATTTTTTTGAAATTCAATTTATTTATTTTTCCTTAGTTTATTTGTTACTTTGTTACTTGCTGTTGATTCTAAGAAACAATTATGTAACCTAAAGTCACAAAGATTTACTTGCGTGTTTTCTGCTAATATTTTTATAGTTTTTGCTCTTACATGTATGTGTCCTTTCTAAGTTTATTTTTGTGTATAGTGAATGATAGGTGTTCAACTTCATCCTTTGCCTGTGGAAATCTGGCTGTCCCAGAACTGTTTCTTCAAAAGATTATTCTTTCCCCATTCAAAGACCTTGGCACCCTTGTTAAAAATCAGTTGAAGATAAATGCAAAGGACAATTTCTGGACTGTCAATTCTATTCTATTGATCTATATTTCTTTTCTTATGCTGTATTGATTATTGTATCTTCGTAGCATGTTTTGAAATGAGAAGTGTGTCTGCTAAATTTTTTTCTTTTAAAATATTTTTATATGACTATTTTGGATTATTTAAATTCCCATATGAATTTGAGGAATAGCTTGCTAACTTCACACAAGAATATCTGCTGAAATTTATTTTTTTTTAAAAGTTATTTATTTTTACTATCACAACCATTGCATGCTGTGCATCTATGAGTACCCTCTTT
>NW_007740140.1:21991-23303 GCF_000696425.1 Galeopterus variegatus | reverse complement strand
AAAGTTATTTATTTTTACTATCACAACCATTGCATGCTGTGCATCTATGAGTACCCTCTTTGATCTCATATTTGTTTTTTTTAAATTAATTTTTCATTGAAATATATTTATTGTATATACTTATGGGTGCAAAGTTATATTTAAATACATGTGTACAATGTGCAATCTAATCAGTATAATTAACATATTCATCATTGAAAAAATTAGTCATTTTGTGATGTGAACATTGGATTGCTCTCTTCTAGATGATTGATAATATGAAGTAAATCATTCTTAATTACAGATTACTGGGTCAACTGTACACCAGTAGAACTTACTTTTCTTATCTAGCTCTAATTTTGTATCCATTAGTCAGCCTCTTATTTTCTCCTTTCCCATCTCCTCTTTGCCAACACAGTTCTTCTATTTCCTGTTAACTGTTCAACTTATTATTTATTTATTTATTTGTTTGTTTGTTTCTTGTTTCTGTTTCTTTAGCTCCTACATATGACTGAGAATATGTGGTATTTCTCTTTCTATGCCTGACTTATTTCACTTATTTTTCTCCAAGTTCATCAGAAAATGTGGTATGTGTACACAATGGAATACTACTAAGCCAATAAAAAGAATGAAAGTCTGCCATTTGCAGCAGCAGCGTGGATGAATGCAGGTAAAATTTTGATAGAGATGATGATAAATGATGCTTGGCCTTAATGTCTGTCATAGATGAAGAAGTAAACTGACAGAGACACATGAAACTGAATTTAAAAACTAAATTATGAGTTGTAGCTAGTAAATCATGGTGCTTATTTTCCAATCTCATTTACATATTATAGTTCTAAACACACTTAACCTTTTTTTTGAGAAGATTTGTAAGTATATTAGAACATTTTGTTTCCAAGTTATTTTTTAAAATTTCATATATGAAAGTTTTAAAGGTAACACATTAACATTTTTTTTTTCAGTGACTAGATCATTTAATTATGAAAACACTTCCAATGCATTTTAAAAAATAATCTCTCCATAGGATAAATTTATTTTCTGGAAAAACTCATGTTGTTTTTACTCACTGTAAAAATGTTAACTATTCTCGGACAGGACTTATGTGTGTGTGTGCCTGTGTGTGAATATCTGCTAGTTGGCGTAACACCACTTTTCAGCATTTTTTTACATACATTTAAAAAAAAAATTTTTTTGAAGCTCTTTTCCAAGATAGGTAAGCAACCACTGTTTTTTTCAAAATGTACCTTACTGTAACATTATAAATCATTGACAAGCTCCTAATACCTAAAATTTACATATTGCTTACATCTAGTTAAGTGAGTATATATAT
>NW_007740140.1:9306-21549 GCF_000696425.1 Galeopterus variegatus | reverse complement strand
ACAAGCTCCTAATACCTAAAATTTACATATTGCTTACATCTAGTTAAGTGAGTATATATATATATATATATATATATTCTTTTTTTTTTCCTTTTTATCTTTTTTTGTGACAAGTAACGGGATCGCAACCTTCAGTGTTGCGCCTGTACCGCGCGACCGGCAATGGGATCGCAACCCTTGGTGTCGCACCCGCACTGCGCTCAACCAGTGAGCGGACTGGTCTCTATATGGGATCCGAACCCTCAGAGGGAGCGCCGCCGGGCTCCCAAGCACCGCACTCTACTGAGTGCACCACCGGGCCAGCCCTAAGTGAGTATATTTTAATTAAACTACTTCTCAATATGCTGAAAAGCACTGAATAAGTTTGAGCCACTGCTGACAACCACTGATGTGGTGGACCTCCGGTCCTTCCATTAGGACACTCCTAAATTTTACAGGACACATGAACCTGACGAGGGTATCAGTAAGTTCATATAATTAATTTTTGTAATCTTTAATTTCTCTTTTAAGATAAAAATAACAATAAAGTTTTATACATTTTTGCTGCACCCATGGATCATCTTGAGCACCATCTAGCTCTCATGTGTCCTACTTTGTCAACTTTTTGTCTACAGTGTCAAATGACCAGAAGTCAAGTCAGATCAAACATGAAAGCAATGCAAAAGTTTTGCCAAGTAATTAACAGATAATTTGATTAAAGTTGATTTACTGTAATGTAGGAGCTCAGGTAGAATCTTCAGAAATAGGCTATGTTAATAAAATGAAGTACAAGATAATAAAGTGCTCAGGAAAGACAGCGTAGTCAACTATGTTATGTGATATAACAAGCAGAATAAGGTAGACACAGAACCAAACACTGGGGTATTAAAAAGGAATTTGTGGGGGGTGGTGAGAAGAGCTGTTTCAGTGAACTATTGTTATGGACAGAATTTGCACCTGCACATACCATATTCATAGGTTGAAACTCCAATCCACACTGTGCTTGTATTTGGGGATAGAGTTTTTATGGGTGCAATTAAGGTTAGATGAAATCATAAGGGTGGATCCCTGTCTGATAGCACTAGTGTTTTTATAAGAAGAGGAAGGGACAACAGAGTATGCTCTCTCTCTCCCCCCATGCACACAGACAGAAAAGGCCATTGAAGGCACAGCCAGAAGGCAGCCATTCACAACACAGGGGGAGAGCCTTCACCAGAAACTGATTTGCTGGCACCTGGATCATGAACTTCTAGTCTTCAGAACTGTGAGAAATAAATGTCTGTTATTTATGCCACCCAGTCTGTGGTATTTTGTTATGGTAGCCCCAGCAGACTAACACAAATAGTAAGGACAGAAGCCTGTGTAGAACAGGCAGAAGAAACAGTCAGTGATAAACAAATGATGACATAAAATTAGACGATTCTTCTTAATTTTGCCGGACAGAGGAGTCAAGAAATTGAATAATAACTGGGTAGGTATATGGGGAAAGGGAAGACATTGTTTTATTAATAGGGGCTAAATATTCATAATTTTGAGGTTTGGAGAATAATCCAATAGAGAGGAAAAGAGTTAATGCAGCAGAGAGTGGAGATAATTTTTGTCTTGGGAGAGTATGAGATTCAGGTCAAATGTGTGTGTGTTTGGTTGAAGGGGAGTCACAGAGATAGGAGCATGAATCCCTTCCTTTTTATACAGGAAAAAAGACTGAGAGTGTGGATATTTATATGTATAATCTCAGTGGTATAACAATGACACAGTACTTTTATAAGGTAGTTTTACTGAGAATTTAGAAGTAAAGGGAATATAAGATAAAAAAAAATAGCTTGATGGAAACAGATTCAGGAAAGTTATTTATTTAAATAAAATACTCTTAAGTATGTTTATAAACAATGAGAGATAGCCATGTTTACAACCTTACAACTAAAGATTGAACAAAGAAACGTAATAATTGATAAGAGCACCAATTAAATGTTTACTTGAGAAGGAGTATGTAACTTCTTCCTTGTTGAAAAAGAAATTAGGAAAGAATGAATTCAAGATGCAGGAATCAAAAAGTAGTGATGAGAAGAAAATTGAAGGAGGCCAAGTTGAAGTCAACTGCTAAGAAAAAAGAGAGTAAAAGGTAGGGGTGAGGTTTTGAAAAGATGAGGAAGACTAGATAGTCACCTAGGACAGTGGGTGTATTAAATGGAGAAGAATAAAACATTTAGTCAGATTGATGATCAGCATTAGTGCTCCTGGGTGACTTAAACAGTATTTAATTGAAGTTTTATCAATAAACACATATTTTATTTTCTCCATCAGGTAGCAGAATAAGAGAAAATGGGCTATTGATTTTTGTTCCAAGGTGAAACTAGGTGGGGTGAGCATAGACCTAGAGGAAGTGAAGGAGCAGATACAGGAGGTGTAAATTTTAGACAGAAAGTTCTGGAAGTGAAATGATTTGAGTTAGTAATCTGAGTTGATGTGTTTCTGTTGAATAACTGAATGAAGAAGGGATCTGGAGAAGGCAGAGGATTTTGAGGCATCTGATTAACAGGCTGCCTTATTTTCTGGTCCCAATATGAACAGGAAAGAATTGTCTTACATTTTGGTGGGCAGAGTAAATTGAGCAGTGTGTAAACAAGGAGGAAGAGGAAGTACTTAGGAATAGTTTAAAAATGTTTAATTGTGGACAAATTCAAGGAAATAAAGGCATGTTGAATAGGGCTGGTACAGATACTGGCAAGAGGGAACTGGTCAAAACAGTCACTTATGCAGGCTGCTGATGAGCGAGAGAGGATATGGATGGGAAGATAAATAAGGTCACAGAAACTTGCTTCTCAGGTAGTGATTGTGCATCATGGAGGTGCGAGCATGAAAGTTAAAACCACACCTTTTCCCCCACAACTTCTCTGAATTTTTGGAATATAAAATTATAAGCCAATGTACTAGCTATTTTAATAAGAATAGTATTTGTAGAGCTAGGGCTGAGTCAGGAGCTCACAGACCTCTTGAGCCCATTGTCCAGACTGGGTCACTAACCCTTCACACAGAGGTCTATGAGCTAGGTACCTGGAAAAAAGGTCCTTGGAGCCTTGGTTGAAGGAAGAATAGTCTTTATTCAGCACACACACATATCTAAGAGCTAGGCAGTCTGAAGAGAAACTCAGAAACTCAACTGCTACTGGCAAAGTCCAAAGAAAAACTGAGCAGCTGCCAGCAAAGTAAACATGCTCTATTTTTAGACGTGGGCCAGCACTGCTTCACAAAGTGCAAAACACAAAATAGCAACAACCTAAAATGATACATTGGCATGCATGCAGACTAACTCCACCCATACAAAACTTATTTACAAGGAATGTGCTTCACCACCCCCAACAGGACCTGAGGTGAGGGGGCCTGACTAAATTATTCTGTTTTCCCCACAGTATTGAAAATATGTTAATAGGATATAATATTTGCTATAAATTATACACAAAATTCATATGTTGAAGCCTAATTTCCACAATGATGATATTTGGAGGTGGAGCCTTTGGGAGGTAATTAGGTTTGAGGGTGTAGCACTCATGAATGACATTAGGGCCTTAATAAGAAGAGATATAAGAGAATTTGCTTCCTCTCTCTCTGTTCTCTGCCATGGGAGGATACAAAGAGAAAACAGTTATCTCCAAACCGAGAAGTGGGCCATTCCCAGGCAGTAGATCTGCCTGCATCTTGATCATGGATTTCCCAGCCTCCAGACTGTGAGAAACAAATGTTTGTTGTTTAAGCCACCCAGCCTATGGTATATTTGTGACAGCAGCCAAAACTTAGACAGTGTGGCTCATGTGTTTTAGTCTATTGGCACATATAATGTGCAATCAGATCTAAGGAAAATTATGAATCGGTGTATAAAATGCATTAACTGGAAAAAATAAGGAGAACCATGGAATTATGAGTTGTAAATACACTTAAGTTCTTTACTGTATTATATTTTTTATACCTATTCTCACTACAAAATAACTGATCTTTTAACATTCCATAACATTCCAAAGAGACTTGCTGAGTAGCTTTGAGTATATTTATAAGCTTGAATTGGGGCATTTAAAAAATATTTAAAAGAAAATGAAAATTTTGTATGAAATTGAGTTAATTTACTGTACAGCAAGCATATTCAGTTAAAATGTTTTGGGTTTCAGAAATACAATATGAAAAGTGCATATGTAATATGAATTATTTTCATGGTTTGCACCTATCTCTCTTTATTAGAGAACATGGGCAACACAATACCCTCTTGTATGGCTCATTTAAGTTATGCTTTGTCAATAATGAACATATTATTTTAACCTGCAGATGACCAGATTTTATAATAACGAGGACGTTTCTCAGCTGGATGATGAGTACCAAGTGTTGGTAGTGAGAGTCTCACCGTTAGGCTGGCTAAATCCCTCCATGATGCTAGTGTGCTCATGGAAGGGAAACTGGAATTTTTATGAAGTTGCTCTCTTTTGATCCTGCAATTTGGAGCCTGAAAGATAAAACTGATCCCAGTACTCTCCAAATTTCACTTGTGATTCCTGCAGAGTTTTACTGCTTCAAAACACTGCAGTAAAGCCTTACTGTTTAAAAAAGATCTCTCACTGTATCACGTGGTGTTTACAATCTTTGATCACTTTAGATGGAAGAGTTGGCACATTGCCAGAAGCAGGGAAATAGCAGGTTTTTGTCCTCTTCTAGCTATTAAAATATTCTTATGCATAAAAAGAAAAAGAACAATGCCCCAAATAATGTACCTGTGTACCGTGTAAACGTTGTGATTTAATTTGCTAATTTTCAAAATTGCCTTGGAAAATAAGTCTTACTGTTAGTATCCAAACCTGTTCGCACACTTTTTAAGATTAGATCTGCCCATTACATGCGCGTATGTCCTCTGCATATTCCAGGAGCTACAGAAAGCAAGAACGTGACTCTGATGAGCAATGGTCCAGTCCAGCATGATTCCTGCATGCAAGCATCACCCACAGGGGTTATTTTCTTAGAACTAATCGGAATCTCTTACACTGGCTTAATGAAGCTGAATCTTTTAGGATAGACGCTCATTAAGGAAGGTCAGGAATATCAGAAGAAGCTTTCTGAAAGTGGACACTGTCAGAATAGGGATAGTCTCCCACTTTTGTGAATTAAGCAGATCATGTTTTGGGCTGAAGTAAATGTCCCCCGTGAGTAAAAAAAAAAAAAAATCGGCAAGCTTGTTTTTTACTTTGGCCATCAATATCTAGACTCATTTCACAAGGCCACATATAAATAAAGGAAAAAGTTATGAGCATCCCAATTAAAATATTTTTTGGAGCAAAGTGGGTTATAAATAGCACTTAAAGTGCACTTTAAATTATTTTCTCTCTCCTGTTAGGTTTGAAAGTTCTCGAGTAAGATGATACTAGCTGGTATTGCTCCCTGTGGATTTTTCCATATATCCTCCTGTACAAACAAACTGGAGCCATCTCCACAAGAACCAACATGAGCATCTACACCATTCGTTGCACTTGCCAGCAGGATTTCATCATCAATTTATTCAGCACAATGACGCAACCTTCATCACAATCAACATGTACCATTTCTCGAAGTGCTTTCTGCTTTCCTGACACTCCATACTCACTCACAGGAACACCAGGTAGGCTTAGGTAAGGATAAGGCTACAAATATGAATTTGTGTGTAGGTAACAACGCAGTTTGGGTGACTTGCCTGAGGCTGAACTACAGCTAGTAAGGCAACACCTCCCTCTTCTCCACCGTAAATATCTGTTTATAGCTATTAGTATTTATGAAGACTAGGAAAGGAAATTCTATTTCTAAAATATAAGAAACTACACTACACACCTATTAGAATGGCCCAAATCCAGAACACTGACAACACCAAATGCTGACAAGGATATGGAGCAACAGGAACTCTCCTTCATTGCTGGTGGGAATGCAAAACATTACAGGACTTTGGAACACAGTTTGGCAGTATTTTAACAAATCTAAATATACTCTTATTGTAGGATTCATCAGTCATGTCCCTCGGTACTTACTAAAGCAGTTTAAAACTTATGTCCACACGAAAACCTGCACATGGATGTTTATAGCAGTTTTATCCATAATTGCCAAAACTTGAAAGCAACAGAGATCTCTTTCGATAGCTAAATGGATAAATAAGATGTAGTACATTCAGACAATGGAATATTATTTAGCAGTAAAAATAAATGAGCTATCAAGTCATAAAAAGACATGGAGAAAACTTAAACGCATATTATTAAGTGAAAGAAGCCAATCAGAAAAGGCTACATGTTGTATGATTCCAACTATATGGCACTCTGGAAAAGGCAAAACTATGGAAACAACACAAAGGTCAACAGTTCTTAGAGGTTGAGAGACAGAGGGATGAGTAAGCAGAGCACGGAGGATTTTTGGGCAGTGAAACAACTCTGTATGATACTGTAATGGTGCATACACACCATTGTATGTATGTCCAACGCCATAGAAAGTACAACACCAAGAGTGAACCCTAATGTAAACTATAGACTTTGGGTGACAATAATGTATCAGTGTTGATCGATTGTAACAAACGTACTGCTCTGGTTGATAATGGGGGAGGCAATGTATATGTGGGGAAAGGGGCTTATGGGAAATCTCTGGACATTCTGCACAATTTTGCTAAAAAGCACCCTAAAAAATATAAAGAAATACATAAGAAGCTAGACATCTATAAGGAACTTCTTACAAGTAAACATATAAAAGATCACATATTTTACAACACACCAATGAACAGTTAAGTACAGAACAGATATTCTGAAAACATGGAGATAAAGAGAGGTGAATGCACTCAGAAGCCAGTACTCGTGCTGGGGTGTTTGGTGATGTTGAGGGCTAGAGCTTCATCTTAGTGGACTGCATTGAGAAGATGCAGGAGACAAAACCAGGGCATGAGCAAGAAAGGCAGTTGGATTAGAGATCCCTACCTAAAGCTAAGATTCCCCCTATCCCATCCTCCCAAGAAAAACAAACACATGCTTAAAGAATTTGGTAAGTAAAAACAGTAAAAACCCTTCCTGCAGAGGGAGACCAGAAGAGGATTGGCTACCAATCTTTATTTCGGGGGAAGGAGGTAGGAAAAAAAAAAAAAAAAAAAAAAAGAAAGAAAAAAAATGTGTCCCGTAAGAATTCATACCACAAATCTACCTACACTTATTTTTGGTGATAAAATTAATATTATCCATTTCCTTTCACCAACACCAAAATAAAATGACCTTAAATTGAATGCTTAGTCTAGAGTGGTCCTAGGGTGCTGATGTCTTCAGGCACCAGACAGAAGCAAATTTGAATTCTTTTTCAAAAACACACATTACATATAGAAACCCAGGCAGCAAAGAAAAAGGTACAAGGGATCAATTGATCCCCTGAAAAATGAGCTTGCAAAATCATAATAATCACAATGCTTTCAAGTAACAAGCCATTCCTAAGAGAGAGTCCACAGGAAAAAAAAAATTGTAGAATCCAATACTCAAAGAATTTTCAGAATTTGACTTTAAAATTTGAAGGCCTAATATATTTTTTAAAAAATTTTAAAGATTTAAGGTAATATAGGAAGGAAATAATAAATAATCAAGAAAAAAAATTAAATCTAATAAAACATTTAGAAATAAATATGATAATTTAAATTTATAGATTAGACGTGTAAAGAATTAGTTAGTGAAATGAGAGATAGATGGGAAGAAATTATTTGAGATGCAGCATATCAAAAAAGAAGGGATATGTAGAAAAAAGTTTTAAAAATGTAGGTTAAAGTTATAAATTCTAGCTTGTCTTCTAGACTTTTAAAGTTGCAGAGGAGAGATGAAGAAATTGAAGTGTGTTAGTTGGGGTAATGCTCATTTTCTCAGTAGAGTGATAGAAAGTTCTCTCTCATCTGTTGCACTAAGTGAATGTTCCTGATCTGCAGATTTCTATTCCATGACCAGAGACTGAGGTACCTTCTACCATCTTTGAGCCAAGACTGCAAATGCGGTTGGGTTTGTTGACATCATGTCAAAAGGAAAAGAGACAGGCCTGGAAATGTCCATCACATTCACCCCACTTCCATTGCTAGAACATTTCTACATGGTCATACATAACTGTTAGGGGGTCAGAAAATGTAGCCTAGTTAAGTGCTAGGGACAACAGAAAGCGAATGTGATGACTGGTCTGCAGGTTGTGCTACAGTCAGCATCTGTGGGGCCCACATGTACATTTCAGTCTTCTCTTCACACCTTAAACACACGTATGTCCTCCCTAATGGATATAACCCAAAATCCAAGCCACTTACTGCTCACTTCTGGAAATTCAGAATTCAGTTAACATCCATTACTCTCCATTAGGAAAAAAATACAGATCCTCATATTCTGGCAAACTATTACCTAAAAGAGACGAGTTATGTCTAGCCCCTCCACCACCTCTAAAATGCAATGATAAAAGACGGCATGGACACCACAGTAAATACTCTCATCTAAAGTAGAAGAGAAAAGGAGACATATGGCAGTCAACAATTTTAAAACAAGACAAAGGCAGTACAACATACAAAAACTGGAGGCCAATCCCACTTCTGAATACAGATAAGTGCATCTTGAATAAAATGTTGGCACATCAAATTCGGCAATATCTAACAAGGGTAATGCATACTGACCAAGTCAGTTTTCCAGGGTATGCAAGGTTGATTTATCATTTTATAACAATTAATATAATTTGATACATTGAAGTTGCGTGATGGATTTCAAAGAAAATGATGAGTAAAATAAGCAAGTCACAGAAGAGCATTTGTCATAGGATTCATTAACGTACAGTGTGAAACACACAGAACTAATAGGTGTGCTTTTTGGAATATATACATATGGATTAAAGCTCTTAAAATGAATGCAAGGGCATGATAAAAGCGAAATTCAGAGAAATGCGTGTCTATGAAATGAGGGGTTTCAATGGTATTGGTATCCTTTTTCTTAAGATGGGTAATGGATGCCCATTCTTTCAGTTGTAGTTGGACTTTGTAATTTATATCAACATAAGTGACCTTTTGTATGTAATTGACATTTAATTAAAAAAAACTAAAATACAAGTGCATGTGAGTAGAAAGGAGCTTCATTGGGGGAGTTTTGTTGCAGAAAGAACAGTAGAGAGGAGCCACCTGGGAGTGAGAGGTGGAAGACAGCGCTCTCCACCTGCCTAACAGGCTTGTTTGTAGCTAATGGGAGCAGAAGTCTGAGGACCATAAGCTGCTCGAATTATTTTCATAAAAAATTTGGGAGACTCCGAACACAACGCTCTCCACCTGCCTAACAGGCTTGTTTGTAGCTAATGGGAGCAGAGGTCTGAGGACCATAAGCTGCTCGAATTATTTTCATAAAAAATTTGGGAGACTCCGAACACAAGCAAAATGAACTGCTTGAGGGCCTAGGTGACAACATAATATTATGGAAATGGAGAGGACCATTCTCCCAGATTCTGTATTAAGCCTGCTTTCCCCGCGGTATCCTGAAAACCAGAGGCTGAGAGAGTGTGCATGCCAGCCCAGACGGTGGCCTTCTTCGATGGTCTCTGTCAGTTTCCCTATCTGTGTGGGACCTCCCACCAGGGGACTTGCAAAGAGCAGAGAAAAACCAGGGGCGGTCAGAGTACAAGAGGCAGAAAGTGGTTGGTGTCATAAGAAGGCTGACAAGGACGATGGGACTCAGGGACCATGTAAAGCACTCATTTGGGAAATGCCAAAAATAATATAATGAGGCACTTAGAGGAGGGTAAGATCCTGCCTTGAAATGTCATAATGAGTCTATTTTTATCCACAGTCATTTAAACCAGTTAACATTTTAGACATACATATGAAGGTATGCTGCACACACACACACACAAACACACACACACACACATACACAAACATTTCCTTCTCTTTTTTTTTGTCCTTTTTGTGACCAGCCACACCACGCTCACTGGCCATCCCTATATAGGATCCGAACCTGCGGCGGGAGTGCTGCTGCGCTCCCAGCCCCGTACTCTCCCGAGTGCGCCACGGGCTTGGCCCCAAACAAACATTTCTAAAAGTTGCATGTAAGTAACTGTGTATAATANATTTAAACCAGTTAACATTTTAGACATACATATGAAGGTATGCTGCACACACACACACACACACACACACACACACACACACACACACATACACAAACATTTCCTTCTCTTTTTTTTTGTCCTTTTTGTGACCAGGCACACCACGCTCACTGGCCATCCCTATATAGGATCCGAACCTGCAGCGGGAGTGCTGCTGCGCTCCCAGCCCCGTACTCTCCCGAGTGCACCACGGGCTTGGCCCCAAACAAACATTTCTAAAAGTTGCATGTAAGTAACTGTGTATAATATGTTTTGTGGCTTTTTGATTTTGGAAGAGAAAAACAATTTTATCGAGTTCCATAAAAATATGTATTCATCGGAAGCAATTGAAATATGACAAAGTTTTCCAGGTATTATTCAAACCATATGATGAAAGGCCTTGGTGGATATTCTGTTTCACAGTCATGCTTATATGGGTTCCATTCCTGAACTCAATGGTGGCGTGCCCCTAAGCTCCTGACCCGTAGTGCCTGCTTATCACATTCTTGTCCTACAGCCTTCTGATATGGCACCTTAGAGTGAGTTAAGAGACTTGTCAAGAAGCCACTTGATTTCCCTCGATTTCAACACACTTGATTGTTTATTAGTTAACACAGCATTTAATAGCTTTGCCAGGTCCTCAGAGTTCCTGTGCCTGAGATATTGCTGTTGGGTTTATTTGCATAAAGTAGTTACAACTAGAAATTCACTTACTAGAACACTAAAATGCAAAAAGACTGATGGTGGGAAAATGCTTCTACAAGGATGATTTCAACAAAATGTCCTGGCATTTGCTCATGTCTTTTAAGTCATTCTAAGTTGGTTCCCTCATTTTAGCATTCCTAAATATAAAGCATTTCTACACAGTTAAACCTACTTACCAGGCACATTCCAAAGACGTATTATTATATTTTAAAATTAGCTTTCATGTTCAAATGGATTGAAAAGCAAAAAGCAACATCCATCAGATGAGGTCATCTCTGCAGGAAGCCCAATTAACTCGAAATAAAGTCTCAAATGGTAGATCAACCAGAACTCATAATAAGCCTTTCCCATGGTCCATAATCAATTTGTGCATTAAAATGTTTTAATGTGATTTTTCCTCATCCTTTTCAACCCTGTCACCCCTTTTACCAATATATTGTTGTCTTTAATGTATAAACTATTAGATAAATGTACATTTTTTTTTTACATGTATATGAATTGGCTATGCTCTTCTTCAGTTCTTTTTGATCAGTTTGTTTACAGTTACCTGGGCAGAAACATCTGATTTTTGCCCCTTTGCAAAGGGTAAAGATTACTAGGATTTTTTTGTTTTCTTTTAATTTGTCATTTCACAGTTATTTACTAGTATGTTGTGGACAGAGTGGGTCAGGAAGGACAGAATAGGGGAGAGAGAGGGAGAGAGACAGAAAGAGAGAAAGACAGACAGAGAGAAAGAATCTAATTATACAGCAGATGCCAGGAGTGGTATTTATTCACCAAAACTGCACGGGTCATTCATTAAAATCAAAGTTTTAATTAGCAAACACCTGTTTTCTGTTTGATTTTACATTGATATCTACTGTTTGCAATTTGCTTCCTTCAGTATAAGCAATTAAATAGCCCTGACAGTAACAGTTAATCTAATTAGTCCAAAGGTGCCCTGGGAGGCAACTATTGACTTGAAGAAATTACAGATACAAGCCAACACAGCTTCATTCACCAGGACTGGAGAAGATCTGTGCACAATTATTGCTGGGTGTCACCTTTTACCCTGGTGCTTCCTTCTGTACTTGGGTTTAAGAGAAAGAGTGAACTAATGAATATTTTTGAGCACTTACTATGCCCCAATCATGACACTAGGTCCAGAAAGTGGAAAAATGAAACCATTACTGCTCCTTCCCTTGAGGTGGTACAGTCTAATGGAGACAGAAGATTATTGTATACGTAAGGAGCTTGGAAGCCCAGAGCAACCAAGACGAATCCAACATTTATGAGCAAGAATTAAGATACTTCTCTAATAAACTCTGGTTGCTGCTGAAGTGACAGAATAATGACATTGCCTTTTTTCTAACAGAGAAAGTTGTGTTTGTTTTCAAATCAGTAAAAGCTTGTTCACAAACATGTCACCTGAGTGACTACCAACATCTTATCATGAAACTTTTTTTTTTT
>NW_007740140.1:7539-8605 GCF_000696425.1 Galeopterus variegatus | reverse complement strand
GGCTGGCCCATGAAACTTAATGAAGCTACCTGATATATCTCTTTCTGTAGATTATGGTATGGAAAATATTCTCTTTCCTAATTCTGAAATTTAGTTGAATTAAGTTGTCACTAAGTTCTAAGGTCTAGGAAACATGCATTAAAGAGGAATCAGTTATCAGACCAAATTCCATATGCATGTTTCAAAAATGGTGCAATGATATGATTTAGAGTGAGTGTTTCTAAAAGAAAAGCAAAGGCCAAAACCGTGGTGCTGATAGAGATATCTGGCAAAGCTTCTGCTCCTCAGATCAGCCTCAGTCTAATATACTTGTTCTGAAAACATGAGAGCCCTGGACTTTACTTGGCTCAATTCACAAATTAGATCCAGAAGGAGAAAACTGATCTATCTCTCAAACACAAACAGGTTGACACCCAGGCTGGTTTAGGAAGGCATCTTCCAGTGTTACACAAACTTAACGGGGAGCCGCCTCTGGCTCTGTGAGCATCACATTAGGCTAAACATTGTGAAAGAGGATGACAGGGGACTTTTAACAACAGTCCTACAAAAATTAAGTTATACTCTGCCTAAAACTTCCCAGAGCCTTTGGTTGGAAGACACTCGTCTGCTGGTGTGTTGATAGTGGTAATTAATTGACCAGAATTTTGTTTCTTCTTTGTAAAACAGAAATTCTTCTAAAGTGGGCTGGATTTGGACCATCTCTAAAAGATAAGTTATTGATAGATTGAATAATCATCACTGTGAAAAGCTCCTTGTCCATAGACATTGCCGTGGTGATGACGAAGATGATCATTATCATTGGGATTACTCAGAGGAGCATCATTAGACAGTTTTGTGCGTGCAAATGTTCTATTACACAGGAGCATGGGGAAGAGAATGAACATTTGTCAAGCATCTACTATACGCCAGCAGCTGCTGGTTAGGAGGCTCATTTATAACATCTCGTTGTAATTTTCATGTTCATCCTGTCAACTAGTTTTCATTTGTTTTATTATAAAATGTCGAAACAGGCTCAAATTGGTTAAGTGATTTTTGTAAAGTTTATACAGTTAGGAAATGGCAAGTC
>NW_007740140.1:4573-6724 GCF_000696425.1 Galeopterus variegatus | reverse complement strand
AACAGGCTCAAATTGGTTAAGTGATTTTTGTAAAGTTTATACAGTTAGGAAATGGCAAGTCATTGTTTTGACCATGATCCCTCTGACTCTTCACTATGTGGCTGTCTCCAAAGAACAGCTAATAAATGTTGATATTCGTATCATGCTCTGCATGTTACAGCACAATTTAAAAAATTATATGTGAGGTTTCTACCTAGGACAGTGGCTGGCATTTGCTTTCTATTTCTTGATTCTTACAATAATTCCAGTAGATTGTTGGGACAGGTAATATTTCCTAAGGTTTCCTCAGGAGTCTGATAAAGAGTATTAAACACTAGATAAGTGAAGATAAATCATTCATGTTTCTACCTGTAAGGAACTCACCACGTTATTGACAAGACAGATACAGGTAAATAGATTATAGTATATGATAAAAGATTTAATAGAGACAAGTAAAAGGATTTTTCTATTTTGGAATAAAAAATTGAAATTTACCATTTAAAACAATAGCATATATTGCCATTTTTAAATAACCTGTGACCTATTCAATATTTTCCTGTCCTGTGTTTCATTCTCTCACAATAAACTAGTCCAGGGTAGGGTGTTTACAGTAGCTTATAGACATGTATTTCATGATTAGCTGTAATCAGTTACATGCTGGTAGATGTTTAAAACCTGGCACTCATGGAGAAGAAAAAGAAAAAATCTGATTTGTAACATTTGCCAATTTCCATGGTGTAAAAACCGCTCATGACTTCAAACTATTACCATGCTGTAACTAACATGGGGTTGGGAAGAAATGTTCCCAACTGGCTCACAGGAGCTGGTAGGCACTGGCTTCACACACCTGGGAGATTTAGGACTGGAGTTTGGAGTGTGTTGCCCCTGCAGCCTGACTCCTCTGCAATACTCACTCCTCCCTCTGTGACACCTCATCCTCATCCACATGTGCCCTCATATGTTGGTGAACTCACATCCTCTTATTTTCAGGAACAGCATTTTTTTTAAAAAAAGTCAATTAGTCACTTGTCCTAGAGACTTTTGTGCCTTACGAATTAGGGAAAACTGATGGTGAGAATAACAAGGTAGGGAATGCATTTTAGAGCAGAACCCCATCTCAAGTTTCACATAATCACAAAAATTAAGTGGTTTCAGCATTAGCTAGACTTAAAAAGGGACCTAGCATCACCAGCCCTTGTCTCCTAGAAAAGGCACATATTTGTAAGAGTATTTTAGCAGAATCAATGCACTGACAGAAAGGAGCAGCTGTAATGCAGGAAACCTGCAGGCAAATAAGATAACAGAGATAAGTAACTCCTTGCATTGTCATTCTTATCAAAGGCTGAGGATGCTGCTGAGACTCTGGAGGAGTCCTGCAAGAACTAAGTGGGTGGTTGTCATAATGGTGCCCCTTTGTTATTTTACTGTTGAATCGTCACCTAAGTAAGATTTCCGTTTCTATCTTTCCCTTCCGCCTGGACCATTTTGTTTATTTTCTAGACATTGATGGGATGCAGAATGTAAATACTCAGAGTGCTGTGATTCTGCTGAGGGATGCTGGGGAGGGGCGTACAATGGACTCTAAGTTACTTCTCAGTATGTAGAGCTGTTCTAAGTTGTGCTGTCTTTTTTTCCCCCTCTAGTCTTGTTTGTCAGACATAAAAACAACCCTGGCTACTTTCACATGCATATTCAATGAATTGATTTGATTATTGTTTTAATACTTCATCAGAAAATTAACATTCTTTTCCTTTATGCATGTGATTTTAAAAGGTTTGATGAATTTTAAAATGTCCTTTTGTCATAGGCTTATATTTTTTCATGAAAAAAAATGTACCTCCTATTTGATAATGGAAGTCACTAAAGGATTTGCATGTTTTTTTTGTTTTGTTTTGTTTTTTCCTTTTTGTCTTTATTTGTGTCCGGCAACGGATCACAACCCTCAGTGTCGCGCCCGTACCGGACTGGGACCGGCAACGGGATCGCAACCCTCGGTGTTGCTCCCACACCTCGCTCAGCCAGTGAGCGGGAACTGGTCTGTATGTGGGATCCGAACCCTCAGCGGGAGCGCCACCGCACTCCCAAGCGGCGGACTGTAGCAGTGCGCCACTGGGCCGGCCCAGGATTTGCGTTTTGAAATGCAATCTCCAGCAGGTTATTTGATACTCATAA
>NW_007740140.1:2371-4097 GCF_000696425.1 Galeopterus variegatus | reverse complement strand
GTTTGATGAATTTTAAAATGTCCTTTTGTCATAGGCTTATATTTTTTCATGAAAAAAAATGCACCTCCTATTTGATAATGGAAGTCACTAAAGGATTTGCGTTTTTTTGTTTTGTTTTGTTTTGTTTTTTCCTTTTTGTCTTTTTTTGTGTCCGGCAACGGATCACAACCCTCAGTGTCGCGCCCGTACCGGACTGGGACCGGCAACGGGATCGCAACCCTCGGTGTTGCTCCCACACCTCGCTCAGCCAGTGAGCGGGAACCTGTCTGTATGTGGGATCCGAACCCTCGGTGGGAGCGCCACCGCACCCCCAAGCGGCGGACTGTAGCAGTGCGCCACCGGGCCGGCCCAGGATTTGCGTTTTGAAATGCAATCTCCAGCAGGTTATTTGATACTCATAACAGCAAACACATACAGCACTTGCAATGTGCAGAACATTGTACAAAACACTATACCTACGCTAACACATACACTCCACAAAACAACCCATGGTAAGGACAGTGCTCTCTGCATCTGTGGCGGATTGGTTCCAGGACCTCTGTGGATACCAAAATACACAGATACTCAAGTCCCTTATATAAAGTGGCATCATATTTGCTTATAATTTTCACACATCCTCTGTATATTTTAAATAATCTTTACATTATTTTTAATACTTAATAAATGCCTGTCACTTCATTCATGTGTATTGAGCATAATACTCAGCACACAGCAAATTCAAGTTTTGCTTTTTAGAACTTCATGGAATATTTTCCCCCCAAAATACTTTTAACCAATATTGGTTAAATCCATGGATGTGGAACCCATGTATATAATTGGCCAACTGTACTACTATTTCACTAATTTTATGAATAAGGAAATTGAGGCACAAAAAGTCATACAAATAGCAAATGGTAGAGCTAAGCACCATTTGAGACCAACACACCTGGCTCTAAAATATACTATTTAACTTCTACCCTGTAAATTTTGACTAAAAACAAAAATTGTGATCTATGATTTGGCCTATCATACTGGCAGCACTAAAACCATTAAAGAATTTTCAGTATTTAGCATCAGCTACTTTAGTTCTCCTAATGAAGAAAGCACAAGATATCCACCTAGCAATATAAAGCCTATCCAATTCTCAGAAAAAGAAAAAGAAAATTTTTAATCAGAAGAGAATCTCAGAAAGCACAGTAATATTTGTGAAGGGTAAGTCACTCAAATCTGTGGAAAAGATTAGAATTTTTATAAAATGCTTACATTGTTTCATGGCTTCTCTTACAATAGCATGCCATACTCTCCTAACACCAGAAGGAGGGTTGCCCATTGTACCAGGCACACGGTAGCATCTCAAAAGCCCAGACACATAGTCTGTGCTTCATAAATGTTTACTGAGTGAGTGAAATGAATATAAGTGGAATATATTGCTTTCAGTTAAATATATATACATATGTTTTTTACTTAAATTAAACTTATATAACTTAAGTACTTATATTTAACTGATTAATATATATAATATATATATAAATGTTTAGGACATAAGGTGCTATCCCTAAAGTGATAATAGGCAGTAAAAACATGTAGTCAAGTGATAAAGTTGGGAGAATGACTGGTATAAAACCCAAGACAGCTCTTACAGAAATTGATTCTGAGGACCAAATGAATGGATGTTGGAATGAAGTAGAGTCCTGTGTAGAACTAAGATAAAAAAAAAAAAAAAAAAAAAAAAAAAAAAAAAAAAAAA
>NW_007740140.1:0-1522 GCF_000696425.1 Galeopterus variegatus | reverse complement strand
GTTTAATCCATGGGTGAGAGTTGAAAGTTAAGAATGCACCAAAAAATGCCCAGGACTGGATGTCTTTACTACTGAATTCTGTCAAACCTTCAAAGAGAAATTAATACCAATTTTCTTCAAACTATTCCAGAAAATTGAAACAGAGGCCATTCTCCCTAACTCATTCTGAGGCCAGCATCACCCTGCTACCAAAACCAGACAAAGATAACACACACACACACACACACACACACACACACACACACAACTAAAACAAAAAACAAACCAAAAACCCAAGGCCAATATCTCTTTTGTGAACATAGACACAAAAATTCTTGACAAAATCGTAGCAATAAGAATACAGAAACACATCATAAAAATTATACACCATGATCAAGTGGGATTTATCCCAGGGAGACAAGGATGGTTCAACATACTTCAATAAATGTGATACCCACATCAACACAAACATTATGATTATCTCAATAAATGCAGAAAAAGCACTTGACAAAATTCAACATCTCTTCATGATAAAGGCTCTCATTCAATTATGTACTGAAGGAAAGTATCACTACAAAATAAAAGCCATGCATGAGAAACCTACCACCAATATCATTCTGAACTGGGAAAAGCGTTTAGCTTAAGAACTGTTACAAGACAAGCATGCACACACTTTCACCACTCTATTTAACATAGTGCTTGAAGTACTAGCCAAAGCAATTGGGTAAGAGAAAGAATAAAGGGTATCNTTAACATAGTGCTTGAAGTACTAGCCAAAGCAATTGGGTAAGAGAAAGAATAAAGGGTATCGAGAGTGGAAAAGACAAAGTGAAACTGTCCCTATTTGCAGATGCTGTGATCCTATATAGAGAAAAACTTAAAGACTCTACCAAAAAGCTCTTAGAGCTGATTAAAAATTTTGGTAATGTTGCAGGACACAAAATCACACCCCCAAATCAGTAGTGTTTTAATTCTCCAATAATGTACTAGCAGAAAAAGAAATCAAGAAAGCAAGCTCATTTACAATAGTTACTGAAAAAGTAAACTACCTTGGGATTAATTCAACCAAGGAGGTGAAAGATCTCTACAAAAAAGAACTATAAATCCTATTAAAAGAAATTAAAGAAAACACAATATGGTGGAAAGATNAAAAAAAAAAAAAAAAAAAAAACTGAGCAAAATAAATTATGAAGATAAATGTAAGAAGGTAGGGAGGAACATGAGTTATACATAAAAATGCTTGATCACAGAAAGTAAATGTAAAAGGATAGAAAATTAAATTCAAGAGTTTAATCCATGGGTGAGAGTTGAAAGTTAAGAATGCACCAAAAAATGCCCAGGACTGGATATCTTTACTACTGAATTCTGTCAAACCTTCAAAGAGAAATTAATACCAATTTTCTTCAAACTATTCCAGAAAATTGAAACAGAGGCCATTCTTCCTAACTCATTCTGAGGCCAGCATCTCCCTGCTACCAAAACCAGACAAAGATAACACACACACACACACACACACACACACACACACACACACACACACAAC
>NW_007740139.1:29421-31793 GCF_000696425.1 Galeopterus variegatus | reverse complement strand
AAAATAAAATCAGTATGTTTTCATGTTTTATAATGACATGGAAATTATAATCAAAGATTTGTCCCTGTTTCTGTTCTAAAACTTTGAAAAATACTTTTATCTATCAAAAAATAGGAGTATGTCCAAAGTGTTTTAAACGTATTAGGTAAAAGTTGAAAATCTATATGATTACTTCAGTAAGGTGCCAAAATTAAGGGAAAATATCTCTAGTTAAGGTACAAATAATATGTAAAAGGAACATAGTCTCGACTCAAATGGAAAAAATCTACATATGGTTAATTTAATGCTTAATGAGGGATCATTAG
The DNA here is from genome assembly GCF_000696425.1 of Galeopterus variegatus. Taxonomy (NCBI): domain Eukaryota; kingdom Metazoa; phylum Chordata; class Mammalia; order Dermoptera; family Cynocephalidae; genus Galeopterus; species Galeopterus variegatus. The sequence goes on along the minus strand of NW_007740139.1, from coordinate 31,488 downwards.
GAGACACAGATAGGTTAAAAGTAAACACATGCAAAAATCACCATGGAAACACTAACAAATAAAAGCTAGAGTGGCTATATTAATATCAGACAGAGTAGATTTCAGACAAAGGAATATTACCTGGAATAGAAAGCATCATTTCATAATGAGAAAGTGAGCAATTAATTAAGAGGACATAACAATCCTAAATAAGTACACACTTAATGACAAAATTTTAAAGTGCATGGACCAAAATTAATTGAAGTAAAAGGAGAAACTTAAAATTTCTCAACTACTATTGGGGATTTTAACATCTCTTTCTTAGTAATTTATATACAAGTAGACAGAATATTTATAAGAATATGTAAGTTTTAAAAAATACAATCAACCAATTTGATCTAATTGACATTTATAGAATACTACACCTAACACAGCAGGTTACATATTCTTTTCAAGTACTAGCAAGACATTGACCAAGGTAGATCATATTCTGGGACATAAAACACATCTCAATTACTACAAAAAACAGAAATAATACATATTATTTTGTTTGATCTTAACACAATTAAAACAACAAAAAAAATAGCAACATAATGTTACCTGTAAAGATCCCAAGCATTTGAAAATGTAAATAACTCACTTCTAAGTAGCTCATGAGACAAAACAGACACACACACAAATATACAATAAAAATTAGGAAATATTTTGAACTGATTGAAAATGAAAACATAATATATAAAAACCTGTGGATCCAGCTAACATAGTTTTTAGAGGGAAATTTGTAGAACACAAATGCTATATTAGACAAGAAGAATGATATCAAATCAATGACTGATCTAAGCTTTTACTTTAAAAAAAACTAAGAAAAGAGCAAATTAACTCCAAAATAAGCAAATAATAATAAAAAGAACAGAACTTAATGAAATAAAAACCAGAAAAAAAGTGGAGAAAATCAATAAAATCAAAGTTGCTTCTTTAAAAAATATCAACATAATTGATAGAATTTCTTCCAGATTTATGAGTAGCAAAAAAAGGAAGCCAAAAATTAACTATATAACAGATGAAATGAGGGCCATAACTAGAGAGCCCCCAGACATTAANCAAAAATTAACTATATAACAGATGAAATGAGGGCCATAACTAGAGAGCCCCCAGACATTAATAATAAGGGTCTATTATAAACAACTTTATGCCAATAAATCAACGACTTTGATGAACTGAATAATATCTGTGAAATATATGAGGGATTATTTCAAGGACCTTCCACAGATATCAAAATTTAACAATACTCAAGTTGCTTATATAAAATGATGTAGTATTCGCATGTAACCTACTCACACTCTCTCGTATACTTTAAACCTTCTCTAGATTATTTATAATACCTAATACAATGCCNTCACACTCTCTCGTATACTTTAAACCTTCTCTAGATTATTTATAATACCTAATACAATGCCAACACATCACTTTATTTGTGTGGATGCAACATAGTACTAAGCACATGGCAAATTCCCATTTTTTATTTTTTTGGAACTTTGTGGAATTTTTCTTTTCTGAATGTTTTTGACCCATCGTTGGTTTAATTCATGAATGTGGAACACATGGATAGGAAGGGCTGACTATGCACATTGTGGAATGGTCAAATCTTGCTAATTAACAAATGCATTACCTCATATAGTTATCGTTTTTGTGGTGAAAGCATTTAACTACTCTCTTCACATTTTTTCATCTAAAATTTTCTAAATTTTGCTAGCTTTTGTAGGACATATTGTAAGTTCTATATTCTACCCCTCCTCCTCTTTTCTACAATAAGCCCTATTCTATCGAGATATGTACTCAATTCCCAGTTCCAGGGATGGATACTAATTAGCCTGATCCAAAGACAGCAAATTTAAATACTAGACCATTTCTAGTTATTAAATTGGCAAAAGTTGAAAAGGCTGGTAAAATTCACTGTTATCAGAGTTGTAGGGAAATTGGCACTCATAAGTTTCTAATGGGCATGTATATTGATTCCTTTGAGAAACCAGTATGTGAATGTGTCACCAAATGTAAAATTACATACTTTTAATTCCAAAATTGCTCTTC
>NW_007740139.1:25107-27886 GCF_000696425.1 Galeopterus variegatus | reverse complement strand
GTGCTGACAACACCAAGTCAAGGGTTAAGATCCCCTTACCAGTCATCTTAAAAAAAATAAATAAATAAAGGTTCTCCTGGAATAGTCCCAAAGTAATTATTAACACCTCTTTCACTCCTAAATGGTCCCAGTTTAAACGACAAATAATACAGACATGCTAGTTACGTGTGATTGTTTTAACTTTCTTCATTATTTGTATCTATATTCAATTGTCTTGAAATGAGTATATATTTTATAATTATGGCATGGGGGAAATAATAAAGCTTTCTCAATGTGGGAGAACCAAATAGTATGTTCCAGGTAACATATCCTTTACATCAGATAGACACAGAAGAGGCAACTTATAAATGAAAAAGCTTATGAAAAAATCCTAGTTTTGGTGTTTTCTGTGCACTGTTTTTTAGTTATTTCCTTGTCAAGAAGAGTCGCAGGGAGGTGCCAGATGAATTGCCATCTTTTGCTCAGTTTTAACAATCTGAACCTGTGACGAATCAACTGTAAACTCCTTTCTAAAACGGATTCTAAAAAGGAAAGATTTTCAATGAGAGAAGGAAAAGAAGCAGTTCCTTATCAATAGAAAGGAAGATGATAAAATCTCTAAAAGTTGAAGAGGATTTGCAAAGAGCAGTGGAATAGTGATTAAGTAACCAATGCTCCAAGCAGAGGAAGAGACGGGAGGAGTGCAAGACATGGAGGTTAGTCTCCAGCACGGATTCGTTCTCGGTTCCAGGACACTGTGGGAGAATCTCACTCTGTTGATAACATGTGCTTTTATTTGAACACCTGAGTTTGTCATGAAAGAGAAATTTGTAGAGAATCGGAGCAAATGTTGCTTAATGGGAAGATGGGAATAGTGGCAGGACTTGAGGTTCCAAAGTGGGTGGAAAGTTTAAGTTAATTAAGATGTAACTAGAGCAGCCTCTTGATGCAGTGCAGGGAGCTGGGGCAGAGAGAGCGATTGGTTTGAGGAGAAGTTTGAATCAGCATAACTCAGATGACTTCTGACCTTAAGAAAAGAATCACGATGAAATAAAACCAAGTCCTTAGAGAATACCAGAGTTATAGTTAGCGAGAACTGGTCTTGCTGAATTTTAAATTATAGAAGGTACCAGCACATGCTCAGATATGAACCCCAAATGTGAGCTGGAAGGGAATTTATAATATCTGAGGTAAGATTAGTTAACTGCCCCCCATCCGCATTCTATGCTTTGTACAAAGTCCAAGGCTCTCCACATGAAGTCTGCAAATTCCCACGGGAGTTCTTTTCTCAAGTTCACCATCTTATCCATGTGCCTGTCCTCACACACCCACTCACACCACTCACAAAAGGCATGGATGGGTGTAGGCTGCTATGCTGAAAGTTTGGAAATGAGAGGTTTACAACTACACAAACATTTTATTTTATTTTTGTAAGAAATAAATTTTATTTCTTTATAAATTACCCGGTTTCAGATATTTCTGTTGTAAGCAACAGAAACAGACTAATGTGATACTTGACCACTAAAACCTCATGTGAGCAACCTCACTCCTTCTTTTTTTCCTTAGACTATTGAATAGATATGGAGGATCCACTGGAGGCTTCTGAAGCCCTATGGAATAGTGGTGCACTAAATGGAATAAGCCTGGGTCCCTGAATAACTGCATGGAGCAAAGTTCCCTTCTTAGACTATTGAATAGATATGGAGGATCCACTGGAGGCTTCTGAAGCCCTATGGAATAGTGATGCACTAAATGGAATAAGCCTGGGTCCCTGAATAACTGCATGGGGCAAAGTCCCCTCTCCCACCTCTACCACATGCCCATACAATTTAAGACGAGCAAGAATTAAACTTTGATTGTTTTTCCAATGAGATTTAGAGAGTTTGTTACAGCAGTTAGTATGCCCTGAATGGTATAGGGAGACTAAACTTAATCCCACATAACTTTAGTTTATAGAAACCGTTGCTTAGATAATGCATTAGTTAGAAGTGGTAGGGATAATTTCAGGTTGGGGAAGTGAAATGAGGGACAGTCCTTCTAACAATGAACAGAACCTGAGGCAATTGCTGATGGAATGTCACAGTCTCCACCCCATATACATTTTCCTTTTGTTATTCTTCCTTTGTTGTCTTTTTCTTGGATATGTGCATTCCCATTTCATTTTTCTTTCTTTTCAGCTTGTTCTCCAACAATTGATTTTCCAATTGATTTTCCAATTTTTCTGAAAATCGGCTCCTTATACTACACCCATATACTACACATTTTTCTACCTCTTTAGGGTTAGATCTCTAAAATTTATAATCATCTTTTTATGCATAGAATATCATTCTGTTAATTGCATATCATTCCCATCTATTCTTAACTGTTCAAGCAAGTCTTCTAGGGCCTAGGAAGTTTTGTTCACCTGTATTGTTTGAGTTATTTTGTGTATTTTAAAGACAAACATTTATTATACATTGACCAGGTACCAGTCTAAGGGAGAGACAGATTGTAGGAATTGAACAGGAACATGAGCTTCAGAAACATTTAGTTTGGGTTTAAACCCCTGATCTATTGGGTTTAAACCCCTGCTCTATCATTCACTATGTGATCTTGGGTAAAATATTTAAATTATTTAAAACTCAATTTTTTTTTTTTATCTCTAAAGTGGTAATAATGATAGGTTGGTATATGTGTATGGCTTAAATGAGAATAAATAAATGAAACACCAACTTTATAGTAGGGACTTAATGAATGGTTGTTAACAATATCATTATTATTACCATAGCTGCAATTAGAATTTATTTTTAAATTTTATTTT
>NW_007740139.1:22287-24774 GCF_000696425.1 Galeopterus variegatus | reverse complement strand
ATGGCTTAAATGGAATAAATAAATGAAACACCAACTTTATAGTAGGGACTTAATGAATGGTCGTTAACAATATCATTATTATTACCATAGCTGCAATTAGAATTTATTTTTAAATTTTATTTTATTTTATTTCTATTTTAATTTATCAATATACAATGTAGTTGTCTTTCATGTCCTGTTACCAATTCCTCCTTTTCCTCCCTCCCTCTTCCTTTCTCCCACCCCCTCCATCAACATCGTATCTGTTCACTAGTCTTAACAAGTTCAAGGAATTGTTGTGATTGTTGTGTTTTCTTCCCTGCCCCCTCATTGCCTGGCTTATTCCAATTAATATAATTTTCTTTAAGTCCATCCATGTTGCTGCAAATGGTAGTATTTATTTATTTTATTTTTATAGCAGAGTAGTATTCCATTATGTAGATATGCCACAGTTTCCATATCCACTCATCCGATAATGGGCATTTAGGCTAGAACCAACTCTTGGCTGATGTAAATAGTGCTGCAATAAACATGGAAGTACAGGTAACCCTTTGACATGACATGATGATTTCTATTCCTCTGGGTATATGCCCAGCAGTGGAATAGCTGGGTCATATGGTAGATCTGTCTGTAATTCTTTGAGGAACTTCCATACCATCTTCCATAAAAGCTTCACCATGTTGCATTCCCACCAATAGTGTAGGAGGGTTCCTTTTTCTCTGCATCCTCACTAGCATTTGTCATTCTCAGTCTTTTGGATATTAGCCTTCCTAACTGGAGTGAGATGGTATCTCAAAGTGATTTTGATTTGGATTTCCCAAATGCTGAGAGATGTTGAGCATTTCTTCATGGGTCTGTTGGCCATTTGTATATCTTCCTTTGAGAAATGCCTATTTGGCTCCTTTGCCCATTTTTTAATTGGGTTACTTGTTTTTTTCGGTGTTAAGTTGTTTGAGTTCCTTGTATATTCTGGTTATTAATCCTTTGTAAGATGTATATTTCACAAATATTTTCTCTCACTCCATTGGTTGTCTTTTCACTCTGTTGATTGTTTCTTTTGCTGAGCAGAAGCTTTTTAGTTTGATGTAATCCTATTTGTTTACTTTTTCTTTGGTAGCCTGTGCATTTGTGGTCATATTCATAAAGTCTGTACCCAATCCTAGTTCCTGGAGTGTTTCCCCTGTTTTCTTTAAGGGGTTTTATTGTTTCAGGACATATATTTAATTCTTTAATCCATTTTGAGTTGATTTTAGTATATGATTAAAAGTTATGGGTCTAGTTTCATTCTCCTGCATATGAATGTCCAATTTTCCCTGCACCATTTACTGAAGAGGCAGTCTCTTCCCCAGTGTGTAGTCTTGGTGCCTTGTCACAGATCAAGATGGTTGTAGGTACATGGCTTGATTTCTTGATTCTCTATTCTGTCCTAATGGTCTGTGTGTCTGTTTTTATGCCAGTACCATGCTGTTTTGGTTACTAAAGCTTTGTAGTATAGTTTAAAGTCAGGGAGTCTTATGCCTCCAGCTTTATTTTTTATGCTCAGGATTGCTTTAGCTATTTGTGGTCTTTTGTTCTTCCATATGAATGTTAGGATTATTATTTCCAATTCTGAGAAAAATGTCATTGGAATTTTGATGGGGATTGTGTTGAATCTATAGATCATTTTTGGTAGTAGGGACATTTTCACAATGTTAATTCTTCCAATCCAAGAGCATGTGATATCGTTCCATCTTTTTGTGTCCTCTCTTATTTCAACAGTGGTTTTTATTCTTTGGTATTTTATTTTTTTGGTGACTATTGTAAATGGGCTAGCTTTCTTGATTTCTTTTTCTGCTAGTTCATTGTTGGAGTATAGAAATGGTACTTATGCTACTGATTTTTGCATATTGATTTTGTATCCTGCAATGTTGCTCAAATCATTTATTAACTAAGAGTTTTTTTGTAGAGTCTTTAGGCTGTTCTATGTATAGGACATGTCAACTGCAAACAGGGATGGTTTGTCTTCATCTTTTCCAATCTGGATGCCCTTTATTTCCTTCTCTTACCTGATTGCTCTGTCTAGTACTTCCAAAACTATGTTGAATAGGAGTGGTGAGAGTGAGCATCCTTGTCTTGTTCCTATTCTTAAGAGAAAAGCTTTCAATTTTTCCCCATTCAGGATGATATTGGCAGTGCGTTTGTCATATATGGCTCTAATTGTGTTGAGATACTTTCCTACTGTACCCAATTTATACAGTCTTTATCATGAACAAATGTTGAATTTTGTCAAATGCTTTTTTCAGTATCTATAGAGATGATCATATGGTTTTTGTCTTTGCTTTTATTGATGTGGTATATCACACTTATTGATTTGCATATGTTGAACCAAACTTGTATCCCTGGGATGAATACCACTTGATCATGATGTATAATTTTGTATATGTGTTGCTGTATTCTGTTAACTAGTATATTATTGAGTATTTTTGCATTTATATTCAGCAAGGAAATTGGCCTGTAGTTTTCTTCTTT
>NW_007740139.1:15459-21549 GCF_000696425.1 Galeopterus variegatus | reverse complement strand
CTTTTTGTTTCATTGATCTGTTGGATCATTTTTGGGGTTTCTAGTTCATTTAGTTCTGCTCTGATCTTAATGATTTCATTCTGTCTAATAACAGTGGGTTTGGATTGTTCTTGTTCTTCTAATTCTTTAAGGTAAAGTGTTAGGTTGTTTACTTGCCTTTTTTCCATTCTTCTGAAGTAAGCATTTAATGTGATAAATTTCCCCCTTAGTACTGCTTTTGCAGTATCCTACAGGTTTTGGTATGATACGTCATTATTTTCATTAGTTTCAATATTTTTTTTGATTTCCTGTTTAATTTCTCCTTTGACCCATATGTCATTAAGTGGAATGTTGTTTAATTTCCATGTATTCATATAATTTCCAGAGTTTCGTTTGTTACTGATTTCTAGTTTTTATCCATTGTGGTCTGAAAAAATACATGGAATTATTCCAATTTTTTTGATTTTGTCAAAACCTTATTTGTGACCTAACATGTGATCTATTCTAGAGAATGTTGCATGTGCTGATGATAAGAATGAATATCCTGAGGTTATTGGATGAAATGTTCTGTAGATATCTGCCAAGTCCAATTGGTCTAAACTGCTGTTTAGATCTTGTGTTTCTCTGTTGATTTTTTGCTTAGATAATGTGTCAAATGTTGAGAGTGGGGTGTTCAGATCCTGTACTCTTATGGTATTAGTGTCTGTCTCTTTCTTTAGGCCTAATAATGTTTGCTTTATAATTCTGGCTGTTCTGATGTTGGGTGCATATATGTCTATGATTGCTATGTCTTCTTGTTGGGTAGATCATTTTACCATTATATAGTGGCCTTCTTTATTTTTTTTATGGTTTTGGGTTATAGTGTATTTTATCTGATACAAGAATAGCTACTCCAGTTCTTTTTTCATTTCTATTTGCATGACATATCCTTTCCCATCCCTCTTAGTCTCTATGTGTCTTGCAGGTGACATGGGTCTCTTGAAGGCAGCATGCTGTTGGGTCCATGCTTTTAATCCAATCTATCAGTCTGTGTCTTTTGAGTGGGGAATTCAATCCTTTTACATTAGGAGTTATTATTGAAAGGTATTGATTTACTGTTGGCATTATATTGAATTTTGTTTGGATGTTTTAAAAATCTTTTATTCCTTTCTTTTTGATTCACAGTTTGTCTTCTGTGTTTGTTGCTTTCTTGGAATAGTAGATAAACTTTTTTTTTCTCCATGTTGATAACATTTTATTTTACTGGTGGATTTTATTCTTTCTTTCTTTCTTTTTTTTTTTTTTTTAACTGACCGGTAATGGGATCGCAACCCTGGGTGTTGTGCCCGCACCGTGCTCAGCCAGTGAGCAGGAACCGGTCTCCACATGGGATCCGAACCCTCAGCGGGAGCGCCGCCGCACTCCCAAATGGCGCACTCTCCTGTGCATCACTGGGCCAGCCCTTTATTCTTTCTTAAGTATACATGGTAGTGATGTTTGTTTTTCAGGTACCTGACCCTGTACTCTCTTTAGAATTTCTTGTAAGGCTGGTTGTGTGGTAGTGAGCTCCCACAGTTTTTGCTTGTTTGGGAAATATACTATTTGTCATTTATTTCAGATGGATAGCTTGCTGGGTAAAGTACTCTTGGCTGGCTATTTTTGTCTTTTAATATTTTGAATAATGAGGAAGAGAGTGCGCCACTTGGGTGTGCGGTGGCACTCCCGCTCACTGGCTGCCTGCCTCTTTTCCGCTGTGAGTAGAAACAGCCTGAGGCTCGTATAACTTCGTATAATGTATGCTATACGAAGTTATTACGCAGTAAAAAAGACAAAAAAAAAAAAAAAATTTTGAATAATCATCCCATTCTCTTCTGGCTTTTAGGAGTTCTGATGAAAAGTCTGGTGTTAATCTGACAGGAGATCCCTTATACGTGACTTGATGCTTCTCTATTGCAGCTTTTAAGATTCTTTGTCTTTGAGTTTTGCCAATTTAACTATAACATGTCTTGGAGAGGACCTTTTTGGGTTGAATATGTTGGAGAACCTTTGAGACTCATGGATCTGAAGATCTGTATCTCTCCATATACCTGGGAAGTTCTCTGCTATTATTTTTTTGAATATGTTTTTAATGCCATTTCCTTTTCTTCCCCCTCTGGAATACCCATGATTTGGATATTTGAGCCCTTAAAGTCATCTGTTCTGTCTCTTAGATTTTCTTAAAGTTTGTAAATTCTTTTTTCTTGTCTGCTTTTGTTATTTCAAACAAGTCATTTTCAAAGTCAGAAAATCTCTCTTCTGCTTGTTCTAGCCTGCTGGTTAAGCTCTCTATTATGTTTTTTTATTTATTTGAATAAATTCTTCAGCTTCACTACCTCTGCTACATTCTTTTTCAGGGCATTGATTTCTTTGTAAATTTCCTCTTTCAGGTCCTGTATACTTTTTCTCATTTTGTTGTGTTGCCTGTGTCTTCTTGTTTCTCATTTAGTTTTCTAAGAATTGATGCTCAAATTTCCTTGTCAGTCATTTCAAGGACTTCCTGTTCTCTAGGATCTAGAACTTGAGAGTTATTATGTTTTTTTTGTGGTGTAGTACTTTCTTGGTTTTTCATGTTTCTAGTATCTCTCTGTTGGTGTTTAGTCATTGTGGCAGAGGCTATCACAGTCTGCTTGTTCCACCCTGGTATCTGCAGCAATATCAGGGAGTTTATTTTAGACTCTCAGCTGCCTGTTGCTGCCTTGGGTCCCAGAGGTTGGCCGTTGGGGCCTCTCTCCAGGGTGGAGACTCACCTAGCATGGCTTGGATCCTGCATGGAGGGTGCAGGGACTTGGTGCCTCTGCCTCAGGGCCCGGAGGTCAGCCTAAACAAACATTTTAAATTGATTATTAGACTCTTTGCATTTTCCAGAGTTGTAGCCATTTCTACAAATCCTGATCATACTTTTTGCTGTCTGTGTAGACCATCTCTCTCTCTCTCTCTCCTCTCTCTTTCTCTTTCTCTCTCTTTCTGTCTCCTTTCCCCATCCTTTCTCTCCTAGCCTCTCTCCTCATCTTTTCTCCTCTGTCCCTGTCTTCTCAGACATAAAACACACACACACACACACACACACACACACACAAACAACTTTATTTTATATACAGTAAGCTTTTTCCAGTTCTTTCCCAAAGGCTTAGTTTTGGGCTCCTTTTGTGAACCTAAGATTTAAAATTACTCTACTCTAATTAAATTCTTAGACAATGTGTCTTATTTCTCCATTACCCGTCTGTGTGAGGTGGAGATTTTATTTTACAGTTTTAATTGTATTTCTCAGTCTTGCTACCAATTCACAGATCTTTTATATTTCTTATGGTGGGCAGTTAAATAATTCATATTCTACTTTATTAAATAGCCTATTATCATAAAGAGTTATTGAAGAGAGAAGAACATTTTCATTTTATCTCTAGCAGTTATTCAAGTTCTGGAATAAGTCCAAAATGCTTAGTAAGTCTAAGCATTATGATTATATTTAAAAACTCAAAGCAGTATTGTTCATCCAGTGGTATTGAGCCACATTTTAGGCACTGGAGAAAAATCTGGCTTGTAACTGACACATGTTGAATTCCAGAAAACTGAGTAGGTTTCTTTCCTTTCAATATCATGTTTATCTTTTTATTTGCACATTAGTTGGATTTTTAAAAAGTGAAAAAACTTAAGAAATCACTGAAATCAAATACGTATTTTCATGAGAAGTAAAAAACAAAAACAAAAACCACCAAACACACAAGCAGAATCAATGCTATAGAAGGTTGAGAAAATGTCATGTTGAAGTTATTTTTGTTTTTGTCTTTTGCCACATTTACTTACTGGAACAATAAATACAAAGATTTGGGGACAACAAATACATACAAATCTGTATTCTTGAAAAATCAAACAAAAGTTAGAGACAGTGATCAGTTAAGCCACAGAACAAAACTGTTAGCTTAGCACATCCTTTTGTGTTGGCAGCACTGTCAAATGTTTCTCCAACTGTGCTTTCTTGCTGTGTTGACAGTGATCTTTTCACTTCTTCCAATGGTTTTTCATCTGAACACTTCTTTACAACATTAACTGACGTTTCTCTAGATAGGAATTTAAGAGAAAAACATCAGCAACAACTATAAACCTGAAAAAAAAAAAAGAATTTAGAGAACGCACAGCCTCAGAAGTTGTGAACAATACAGAGTAACTGGGAGGGAATGCTTCCCACACTGGTCTCATGGCCTTACTCAGAAAGGTGCTAACTGGGTCCTCTTCAGCACCGTGGAAACCCTGCCACAAGGACATGATCTCCAAAACCTTGGTATGCATTTTTTTCTGATATTTATTGATATATATTGAAAATATATATTCTGATATATATTGAAAATATTTATTCTGATATATATTTTTTCTGTGTATATATTTTAAGTTATTTAATTGTTATTATTTTCCTAAAATAGATGAATTAATTGCATTGGAAGGTGGGTATAGTTCATTTAATTCTTTCCACTAATCTTAGAGGTATGGGCTACTATTTTAAAAATACCTTCATTGACTTTTTTTCAACAGTTTAATTTCTCAGACTTTAATAATTGTCTGTTCTTGTCTTTCTCCAACCCGTGCCACAAATGGAGATTCCAAATAGTGTGTCTGGTTAAGCAGGTGACAGTAGAAGAAGGGTGAGTTAATGTTACACATGTTTATACAGTTAACACCAAGTCCATGTACCTTGCAAGCTTCCTGTTTTGCTAACTCATAACTTGCAGACCATTAGTTTCCATCTGTTACGAATGAAGAATAGTCTGATTTTGCCATGTGTACATGTTTATACAGTTAACACCAAGTCCATGTACCTTGCAAGCTTCCTGTTTTGCTAACTCACAACTTGCAGACCATTAGTTTCCATCTGTTACGAATGAAGAATAGTCTGATTTTGCCATGTGTTACATTTTCTCTCCTTTTATCTGCTTGTCAGTCATTTAATCAGTTCAGTCACTTGGGCTGATACAGTATCGTGCATCATGTAGCATATGATCTAGGTTCACTTGGCATTGCGGGTTGGGTTTCTCAGAGGCAAACTCTGAGATGCAGAGCAGGATGCTTTTATGGAGTGCTCTGTGAATTTAACAGTGGGGAGGAGAAGGGAGCAGGATTGGACAGAGACAGCTGTGATGCTGCTTAATGAAGTGCTCAGCTGGCTGCAGGGGGGATGGAGGTGTGCTCTGGAGGCTAGGATCGCTGTTCAAAGTTGTCCTAAGTTGAGACAAGAAGGCCAGGACTTTTTATACCAGACTAGATCACTCATTAGATTAGCTTTCCCTGGGAAGAGGCTGACCTTGTACCAGGCAGTTTTCTTCAGCTGAGGTAATCCCTGAGGAGAGATGGCAGCTGAGGGTCATCTCTCAACAGCTGGGAGAAAAATTTCTTATTCCTGAAGATCCAGTGGTGCATCTCCGCATCTACACATACTGTAAAGTCACTCATTTCACCAGGTTTCTCTACATCAATGGATTACTAGCTTTTTTAAAAAAAGAAACAGTACCTTTTTTTTCAAGCAATCTTACACAAAATTTATAAATATATATAAAATATAAAAGAGATAAAACTATCTGCTTTTCCAGAATGCCCAAGAAATGACTCTTGCAATATTTCCACAAGATACTCAGATACCTGGGGCTTCTTGGAACATGTTTGAAATTATGCTACTGTAGATGAATAATTGTAAAACTTGGGTGATCACCAAAATCAGCTAAAAAACTTTTTAGAAAATGACACACATGGACTCTTGGGCTCCATGCCAAGATATTCTGGAGGATCTAGTTCGATAGGCCTGAGGTTGAGTATCAGGATATAAATATATAAATATTGAGGGAGTTTAGATGTGTTGTCCCCTCCAAAACTCATGTGGAAATTTGATCTCCAATGTGGCAGTGTTGGAAACTGATTGAGTCATGGGGGCAGATCTCTTATGAATGGATTAATGCTCTCCCTGGAGAAGGGGAGAGTAATGAGTGAGTTCTCACTCTATTAGTTCTCATGAGAGCTGATTGTTTAAAGGACCCTGGAACCTTTTACTTCTTCTCTCTCTTGCTTCCTCTCACCATGTGATCTGCTTGTACCCGCTGGCTGCCTGCCACT
>NW_007740139.1:14605-15178 GCF_000696425.1 Galeopterus variegatus | reverse complement strand
AAGCAGCAAAGCATTAAGGAAGCTGCATGGTTGCTTTTAAGAGCCTACTCTGACTTATGGCAGCAAAATCATGATGTAAAGCCACAATTTAAAAGGGAATCAGAGCATAAAGATTTGGAAAATGTGCAGCCTGTCCATGCAGTAAAGAAGTGGAGAGCCGGCGAACAATGCAAGGGTGAAGCAAATAAACTGGTTGCTAAAGACATTATCTTGAGGATGAGGCAACCAGATGCTAATAGCAGAGAAAATGAGAAGAAAGCCCTGCAGGCATTTCAGAAGTCTGATAGGATGCCCCACCCATCACAGACCCTGAGGCCTAGAAGGACTGTTATCCTGGAGGACAGACCTGGGGCACAACTGCCCTTGGGATCCTGCTCTCTGCATCCCAGCTGCTCTGGCTGGAGCGGCCCCAAGGGTGGTTCATGCAGCAGCCCTGCTAAGTAGAGGGCCAAAACCTCAGTGGTGTCCATGTTGTGTTAAGTCTGCAGGCTGGCAGGATGTGAGAGCAGTGGAAGTGTGGCAGCCTCCACCCAGATTTCAGAGGATGTATGGAAAAGCCTGGGGGCCCAGGCA
>NW_007740139.1:9669-13821 GCF_000696425.1 Galeopterus variegatus | reverse complement strand
ACCCAGATTTCAGAGGATGTATGGAAAAGCCTGGGGGCCCAGGCAGAGACATGCCACAGGGCGGAACCACTGCAGAGGACATCTACTAGACCAATGCCAAGCAGAAACATGGGGTCTGAGCTCCCACAGAGAACCCCCACCAGGGAAATGTCTAGTACAGCCAATACAGGAGGGCTGCCGCCAGGACCCCAGAACTTTGGGGCCACTGGTAACATGCAATGCAGGCCTGGAAAAGCCACAGACACCAGTGTGGCTCATTGGGCTGTGTCTGGCAGAGCTGTGGGAGCAAGGCTGCCTGATTCTTTGGGGGCCCAGATGCCCAATTGTGCCCAGGATGCAGGACTTGGAGTCAAAGAACATTATTTTGGAACTTTAAGACATAATGTCTGCCCTGCTGGGTTTTGGACTTGTTTGGGTTCTGTTTTTCCTTTCTTCTAGCCTATTCCTCCCTTTTGGAATGGGAATGTATACCCAATGTCTGTTCCACCATTGTATCTTGGCAATAGATAAATTTGGTTTTGTTTTTCAGGTTCACAGCTGGAAGGACTTTTGCTTCTGGTCTCAGATGAGACTTTTGACTTTGGACATTTAAGGGTGCTTTAGCAAGATAAGACTTTCGGGACTGTTAGAATAGAATGTCTGTATTTTGTATGTGAGAGTGACATGAGTTTTGGGGAGCAGGGGTGGAATGATGGAATTTGGATGTGTTGTCCTCTCCAAAACTCATTTGGAAATTTTATTCCCAGTGTGGCAGTGTGGGAAACTGATTAAGTCATGGGGGCGGATCCCTTATGAATGGATTAATGCTCTCCCTGGAGGAGGCGGGAGTAATGAGTGAGTTCTCGCTCTGTTAGTTCCCACAAGAGCTGATTGTTTAAAGGACCTGGCACCTCTTGCTTCCTCACTCTCTTGCTTCCTCTTGCCATGTGATCTGCCTGTACCCACTGGCTGCCTGCCTCTTTTCCGCTGTGAGTAGAAACAGCCTGAGGCCCATGCCAGATGCAGCTGTCCCAGAATCGTAAGCCAAATAAACCTCTCTTCTTTATAAATTACTCAGTCTCAAGTAATTCTGTTATAGCAACACAAAACGGACTAAAACATATACACACACACATGCACATGAATATACATATGTGAATGTGTGTGTATGTTCCCCCATGATTCTTCAAGATTAATGCTCTCAGACAATAGCATTTTAAACCAGTTTTTTAAAAAAATATTAGAATAAATGTGCAGATACAACTCATTTTCTGAAAATGAAAAAGATTAAAAAAGATCCAGGTATGCAGATTGGGAGGCGGGTCGGGGTTAGGGACCCTGCTAAGCTGCAGTTCTCTTGCATTCTTAATTTTCTGCTTCTTTCCTTACTTACATGCCATTGAATTTTATTGATTTGAGTTATTGCTCAAGAATAACCTGATGACTCTTTTTCTTGATGCTGACTTTGTTAGCTCATATGGTTAGCTCTTGGGAGAAGGAAGTTCTGTGCGGATTCAACCTTCCATTTCCACATTGACTTTTTTGGTATGTGCATCTTAAAATGTATTTGACAATGCCACATTTCTCTTCAAAGTGACACTGTACACCAGCAAGTTATGAGTGATCCTTCTACTGTAATACTAATTAGCACTTATGATTGTTTATTCATTTATTCAGTAAATATTTATTGATTACCTGCTGTGTGCTAAGCACTATTTTGGGTGTTTGAGACACATCAGTGAACACAATACATTCTAGCAGACTGACAATAAAAAACATATAATAAATAAGTACATTTTATTGAATATTAGGACATGATAAGTGCTGTAGAATAAAGAAAAAGGAGAGGAGGGTAAGAGGAATCAGGAGTGTCATGGAAGGAGGAGAGATAGAAATTTTAAATAGAAGGCTTCAGGTCATTCTTATTGAGAAGGTGACATTTGAACAGATATGAAGAAGGATAAAGGAAATAGCCTCTTGCTTATCTGAGGGAAGTCTGTCCCAGCTAGAACTGGGTTGCTAAATGATGTCGTATTGACATTTTTGGCTGGAAAATTCTTTGTTATGCATGGGGTGGGGAGCTGTCCTATGACTTGTAGAATGCTCATCAGCACCCCTGGCTTCCACCCACTAGACACGGATAGTTCCCCTCCCAGGTGTTACAACAAAATTCTTTGTTATGCATGGGGTGGGGAGCTGTCCTATGACTTGTAGAATGCTCATCAGCATCCCTGGCTTCCACCCACTAGACACGGATAGTTCCCCTCCCAGGTGTTACAACCAAAAATGACTCCAAACATTGCCACATGCCCCCTGGGGACCAAATCACCCAATTGAGAATCACTGGTATAAATTACATAAAAAATTTTGTACTTTTCTATATCAATCCTTTCTCAGCACTACCTATTATATAGTCCATCTTCCTGCTGAATTTTAAAATGGTGCTTTTGTTAAACATAAAGTGCTTATATTTGTGAGGGTCAGAGCCCTACTCTCTACAATGTTCCAAAGGTTGATTTATTTATCCCTGAATAAATAGTCTCTTAATTACTATAACCTTATAAGTCTTGCTATCTGATAGGGAAAATTTCTCTTCCCTATATTCCTTTGTAATTAACTTAACCATTCTTGGCGAGACCCTTTTCCACATGCATTTTCAGACTAGCTTGTCACAGTCTATAAAAAACTATGATGGGATTATGATAGGAATTTATCAAATTTATAGATTAATTTAGAGGGAATTGACACCTTTATGAAATTGATTCTTCTCATCCATGACCAAAAGTATCTCTTCCCATTTATATAGGATTTTTTTAATGTCCTTCAATAAAGATACTGTTCATTTTATCCATATAGGTCTTGGATCTTTTTAGATAGATTTATTTCTGTCTATGTGGTAAGATCTGTTGCTAATACGAATGGTGTCTTTAAAAACAGTTGTTATATTTTCTTAATGGCTGTTTCTAGTGCATTACAATGTAATTAATTTTTGTGCCTCCAATCTAACAGTCTTGCAATTATTTCTAGCATTTTCCTGTAGATTGTATTCAATATTCAGGGAGGAAAATCTGTGGATTATGAAAATATTTTTTTCCTTTCTCATCCTTTTATTTCTTATTGCTTTTTATTGTCTTTTATGCTTTGGGTAGCAGTTATAGTGGAGATTTTTCATTCTGTTCCTGATCTTGATGTGATTGATTGAAATATTTTCCCTGAAATCCAATCATTATTTCAGCCTTTTGGTAGGCAGCCATTACCAAGTTAAGGAAAATCCCTTCCATATTCGGTTCGCAATAAATTTTATCTAATATGTTTTTAGGTCTATTGAGATGAACATATGATTTTTTTCCTTTAATCAGTGAATAAGGTAAATTACATTAGCAGATTTTTCTAAAGTTAAACATTCTGAAATTCCTGGAGGAAACCCTACTTGTTCATTCTTTCTAGATAGGAGAACACCCTACTCTGCAAGTAAGGGCTATATGTTCTATTTCCAGAGATCTCATCTTTAAAAGAAGTTACCTACAGAGGCAGATACAGTTTCCTATAGGAAACTAAAGCTTCTTCAGTTTAGACTTTGTAAGAATAAACACACAAAATTATAAATACAAATTATCTATAAAAGTGAATGTATTAGTTTGTTTCTGTTGCTTATAACAGATATATCTAAAACTGGGCAATGTAAAGAAACAATATTTATTGTTTACAGATTCAGAGGTTGGGAAGTCCAAAGTGCAGGGAACACATCTGGTGAGGCCCTTGTTGGTAGTGACTCTACACAGCAATGCAGGGTCTCACCTGATGGATGGTGGAGCTGAAAGACGCTAACCTCCCCACCCGCTCTCCTTTTAAAGCCATCAGAACCATTCCCATGATCACCATTAAACTGTCAACTTGTTATTCAGTGGATGAATAAATCCTTTCACTAGGAATGGTCCTGACAATCCAATCACCTCCTTAAGCCCCACCTTTCAATTGCCATAACAGGGTTTCCTATCCTCTTAACACTGTCATGGGGATTAAGCTTCAATGAGCTTTGGGGGGACATCCGATCCACAGCAGTGAGTATCTATTTAAAACTGAAAAGAAAGCATAACAAATTACAAAATTTTGTCAAGTTGAATAATATCGTAAATATCCAAATATCTAGAAAAATAACTCAATGGTTTTATT
>NW_007740139.1:1025-9410 GCF_000696425.1 Galeopterus variegatus | reverse complement strand
CAGCAGTGAGTATCTATTTAAAACTGAAAAGAAAGCATAACAAATTACAAAATTTTGTCAACTTGAATAATATCGTAAATATCCAAATATCTAGAAAAATAACTCAATGGTTTTATTCATTAATTACTTGAAATGTCACCAAAATACTTATATACAGCAGTGAGTATCTATTTAAAACTGAAAAGAAAGCATAACAAATTACAAAATTTTGTCAAGTTGAATAATATCGTAAATATCCAAATATCTAGAAAAATAACTCAATGGTTTTATTTATTAATTACTTGAAATGTCACCAAAATACTTGTATTTTTTACACTGTTGGGTCACATACTTTTTAATAAATCACTTCTAAATGGGACAATGATATTTAAATATTTTCTATGTAGATTCTGTACAAATAATTCAGTCTTTCCTTTAGTATGAACCACCAAAGGTAGTTTTAAAAAAATTATTGATATTGGATATTTATAAAACACACAAATTCCCACATATGCATGCTCTCTCTTTTGTATTTCCATTGCAGGTCTGCCCCCTATAAACACCAGAATTCTGATAAATTCTATTTTGGCATGATTTTCATAAAGGTGCTAATACATTTATAATTGTATAAGCTGCATTATCTCATATACTCATGACAAAAACACTTCCGTTTTGAACAGTCATCATTAATAAATAAATCCTTTGCTTACCATTTTACACATGTGATATTTGGAAGAAATTTCCAGATACTAGCTTCTGGCTCCATAAAATTCAAACCTTGTTTTTCTTTCACTGCTCATATACTGACACTATTGTGATCTAAGGGATATCTTCAGACTGTAATACGATCTCTGGCCCTGTACTTTCTCATCATGGCACAGTGAATCTTCACAATGGGCGGGAGGAATTATTCCTGGAAGCCATTCCTACACTGAAATGTTTGGAAGTAACTTAACTGTACACAGAAGTGACTACAAACCACATAACTATATTTCACTAAATGAAAAATTAATACATTTCCCAACTTAACTTCCACTTATGTGGATTCCAAAAATGCTTATGGCTATATCAGTATTAATTGGCACAAGGGGAAGTGTGAAGGAAAGCCAGCTGGGGTGGAGAAAAACCGATCTTAAAGATGAGAGCAAATATATTTTATTTAACAAATTTTATAAAAGCATATGACCACAAGCCATTGCTAGGGCTCCTCCCAGGGCCTTGGGAAATACCCGTATGAGGTAGAGGTCATGAAACTTGAGCTTCATGAGCATCATTGTTAACCCATATCTGGCCTCATTTAAGCATTTTTTAAAAAGAAAAACAACCACAAATATAACATATTACATTAGTAAGCTTGTGTGACATATTTCACAATGTGTTCTCTTTGCAGCTTTGTGAAGTGAGGACACACACTCAACTTTCCACAGAACATTTACCTCTAGACTGGTAATTAAAATAAGATGCCCATAAATCTTTTCTCTGATAGAGAGCTTATACAAAGAGACAAAGGCAAGGAAAATCAACTTTAAGAAAATGTCTTATAATTAAACTTCAAATTTTCCTTTCCATCCCCCAAAACTTGCTTTTTTTCCGTACAGATGAAGGTCAGTTTTCCTTTCTATACACTCACATAACTCCCACTAATATTTTATATTAATGACATATACACTACAAAATATTCTTGCTTGTGATGGTTCTCCACTCAGTCACAGAAGGACAATGCACTACGCTATCTAAGTGCTTTGATCTCCAAGCTATGAATTCACTTTTATTTTTAATATGGAGATCTTTGGAAATATTGAATAAATGTTCTTAAACTTGCTCATTGTTGGACATCAGTTCGCATACTAAAAAAGCAAAACATCTGCTCCAGGTTCTTTTCCCCAGAATATCTTCATATTTCTGAGGATTGTTAGGGAACCCACATAGGAAAAAAATTCTAAGGAACTGTGGAACAGGTAATGTTTCTCTTCATCCACTCAAATTTTCCCTTTCTGTGCACTTTCTCTCCTTCTAGGTTGGCTTTATTAAGAAACCCACATCATTCAAATCCTGTCTAGCTGTTCTTAATCTAATTTTAGGGAATGTTCTGATAGACTCCTGTACATCAATGTATCAATTCCTATAGGTGCATTCCCGATGGTTTGTTTTTCTCTGACATTTCTGCTAGGATCTGTGAAGCTTTAAACATACAACAACACAAACAAAGATTTATTATCTGAGAGAGTGTTCAGAACAAGGAAATAAATGTTGGTTTCAAATGTAACCACAAAGCATTTAAAATGAAATAGTTCTGATTTATTAAAGGATAGATAAACAGTGAACAGACATCTTTAATGGAGGACAAGAAAAATAAAAACTTGAGAAAGATATTGAGGTAATCACAGATTTTTAAAAGCCAGAGAAAATTTAAAGCTGCAGCAGATGAAATCAGCTCCAATTCTAAAATCTTCAGAATGGCTAGGGTAAGTAAACCTTCTCAAGTAAACTTTGAAATTAGAAAATTGAAACAAATACCAGGTGAAGAGAATTAATTAGCTTTGTTCATTTTGAATCAAAAGACTATAAATTCTAGTGAATGAGAGGACAGCTACCTTCTGTCTTAAGCATAAGGTCATATAAAATACTTGGTACTTTTATCAAGCACTTCCACTTTATGTCTCTGGGGATAAAAACCAATGCACCTGGGGGGGCACATTAACATTAGAAGAATGTAGGTACTGTAGACCCCAAGTGTGCCTGAACATCAGCATCACCTGGGGAGCTTGTTAAAACCCAAATGCCAGATGCACAGCCAGTGCTGAGAACCACTGGCCTATTAGATGTAGATCAGGGGAAAGAGGCTTGAGTGCCCTTAAGGAATAGGTATTTTTGTCAAGTTGTGGTAATTGATAAATCATAGCCCCTACTAAAGATATAATCCAGCCAAGCCATCCAGAGAGTCATAGAGCAGACCCCTGGGTCATTGTTGAAGTCTTTAACTCTCCTTTGTTTTTCACAATAAAGACTTTCCTCCTTTTTGCACCAGACAATTTAAAATCACCCTTTTTGCAAGGGGTAGACTCACCTAAACTTATATATATATATATATATATGTACGTGTGTATATGGAGTGAGAGTTTGCTCATGGAATGCGATCCGACCCTGAATCTTGATTCTGCTACTTATCTGTCCTGTGACTTGGACATATCACATAACCTCTAAGCTTCTTTTCTCCATCTTTCAAATGAATATATTGGTACCTTATTCACGGGAATTTATGGGGATTCAATGTAATGGTATACATGAAAGTTATTTACAACATACTAGGTACATTTTGAATTACAAGTTCTAACTGCTTCCTGCTGACATTTAGAATAAATACCAGTCTCTTTAGAGAACTATTTACAGATTATGCTGTCAGATGCATTACTCTTCAGAAAGCTTTATTAGAAAAACATGAGTTTGTTGACCATGATTTTCATTATTTTCTGAATTGTATCCACTTACAGCCACACCTAAGAGTTCTAGAATATAACATGTATTTAAGCTTTTGCGGGGTAGTGGGCACATATTATTTATCATTCCAGCTTTCCTTCCTATAGGGTACACTTCACTCTGGTGTCATCATAATACTCTTTAGTCTCCATACCCCACCGAACAGTTAAGACCGTCTCCACACAATGGATGTCATAATTGTTTTAGGTATAGGTATGCTGTACAAGCCTGACCTAGAGGCCTTTTCTATACTTTTACATGATTTTGTTGAAAAAGACACTCCTAACATCCTCTAGGATCAGGCTGCAAGAGAATGTGCAAGCCAGAAATTGCTGGTTGCTCTCTTTCCCGTTACGTGGAGAAAACCTCCCTGAAAATGAAAGGACGTGGATGGGTGTACAGAAAGAGACTGAAACCAGGGATGCCATGTGAGTGCCTCATTTCAGTCAAACTGGAAGTGAATAGAGAATATATATCTCATGGCTATTTGAGTTTTATAAGCTAACATGCATTTTTTTCTAAGCTAGTTTATGCTGGGTATCTACTTTCAATCATAAGTGTTCTGTTCAGTAAACATAGAATGTTTTCTTCTGCCTGGAATACCTATATTTTCTGTGCATCTACAAAGTCCCAGTTTATTTGCGAATCCTCTGTGAAACCCTCCTGAACTATTTTCTTTTTTCCATCCTGGCTGAATTAATGGCTCCACCCTATGTGCATATCCTTGGTGTCAGTTATGTCAGCTCTTTGAAACATGTGGCTTCCTCATTGACTGTGAACTCATCCAGGTTGGGGACTGTGTCTTATTCAACTTTACAATTTCAGCATCTTTCAGAGCATGAACATCTATTAGAAGCTGAATAACAACAACAACAAAAAATTGGCAGAAAAATAAGAAGTAATTTGCAATTTTCAAATGCAGAAACAAAATTTTATCTCCTCCTTTGCACACCCTCCTATAATTAGACGAAAGGACTATTTGATCATAACATTCATTCAATGAATGCAAATATGAAAATGTGGGAGACAGCAGACTATATCTTCTGTGCTGGGGGATGCTGAGTTAATATAGTTAAAGCACTTTGCTTTCTGATGATTTGGCAACTTGAAAAATCTAGAAGGGTAGATTGTTTACATAGTCCATTAGAGTCTCTCCCTTTGATATCATCTGTCTTAAATAATCCTTTAGCAGACACTGGCTTGCCATCAATTTATGATTGAGTTCTCTAGCAAATGCCTGTGGTGCAGATGGTCTCTCAAGCAGGTTTCCCCACTGGTAAGGGAGTGCAATGATTGGCTGCTGGGAATAGCTGAAATCCTGGTGGTGGTGATTTCTCCTTGTAACTTATTAAAGTGGCTTTCTAATACCAATCAATCCCATGTGGTTTGATTGATATGAGCCAGGTTTCCTAGGGCTAAATTTCTACAAGTATGCTGCTCAGGCTATGCACCCAGGAGATCAGCGCATGGACCCATGTCCACAGGAGGCCTGCCCTGTGGTAGTCATCAGTCTTCCACTTCAGCTCCACACCTTTAAGCCTGGGCCTGTCCTGCTGGAGGTGCACACTGAACATATCAATATTTCATCAGGACATGCATGCCATTTTCCTTTAAATGTAGCATTTACTGAATCCTCAAATACAGTTTTGATTGTGTCTTAGAGATGCTTTTGCTTTGGAACTTCATCTCTGAAACTCAAATAGAAGGCAATGGAGAAATAGAATTTAATTTTTAAAAACATTTGATCTATACCAATTTTAAGAACAAATATATCATTAAAGTTTGGAGAAGTAATAGACTGTGTAGTACCCAGTGGATATGAAAGTCTTCCAAATTCCAAAGAATTTCTCCTACCTTCTCCTAACTCCTGATTCTAAAGTTCAGGTATTTTATCATGTACAAAAACATTTCTTGGAAAATTTTCCAACATCCCACCTAACACTGCGTGTCACAGGTTTTGAGAGAAAGGCTGTCATTCTTTTTTTTTTTTTTTCCTTTTTGTCTTTTTTCGTGTCCGGCAACGGATTGCAACCCTCAGTGTCGCGCCTGAACCGGACCGGGACCGGCAACGGGATCGCAACCCTCGGTGCTGCGCCCGCACCTCGCTCAGCCAGTGAGTGGGAACCGGTCTGTATGTGGGATCCGAACCCTCGGCGGGAGCGCTGCCACGCTTCCAAGTGGCGCACTATAGCAGTGCGCCACCGGGCCGGCCCAAGGCTGTCATTCTTTAATCTCAGAATTTCTCTAAAACAATGCTTATCCTTTAGCATAAGTAGTGAGCAATTTCTCCCAATGCATGTGAGTTATACTAGTCCATTTATATTGGTGATAATAGCATACCTGAAACTGGGTAATGTATAAAGAAATGAAATTTATTTCTGACAGTTTTGGAGGCTCAGAAATCCAAGGAAAATATCTGGTAAGGGCCTTCATTTTGGTATAAACTCTATACAGGTTCCTGTGAAAATACAGGGCGAGAATGAGCTAAGTGAGCTAATCTTCTCACTTTCTTTATAAAGCCATCAAAACCACACCCATGACTCATTACTTCATGAATGGATTAATTAATTCATGAGGGCACAGTGCTCACATCCATTCACCTCTCAAAAGCCCCACCTTTCAAATATCATAATAGGACTTCCCATACTCTTAACATTGTTACAGTGGAGATAAACTTTCCAATATATGAACTTTTGTGGGACACATTTGACCCATAGCATGGATCATAGTTTGTTTTGCAAATATTGGTTTCAATTCCTTCACAGGGACCTTGAGTGCTGTTTGAACTCTAATAGGGATTAACATGAGAGGGGAGGATTAGGTTTGCCCAAAGAGGGGCAAAAAGGGAAACTTGAACATTTATTTAACACCTACTATGAAGTCAGCATATTAAATATGCTCTTTTAGCAAAATTCACTTAAAATTATGGTATGCCAGTAACCATAGCATTAGGGAATCAAAACACTTGGGCTCAAATGGTGATTCTGTCCTTCACTAACTAAATAAACCTGGGCAAGTCACTTAACTATCGGAACCTCCATTTCCTCTTTTGTAAAATAGTGCTACTAATAATACCTAAATTCATAATTTGTATGTGTGTGTGTGCTCACTGCTTCTAATGCTGCTCAGCTTACCATAAATTTCAGTGACACAGTTACAACTTGACAGCATTTCAAGTGGCATGAATATAATTATACCATGCTATTTTTTAAAATTTTATTTTATTTTGTCAGTACACAATGTGGTTGATTATTGGAGCCCATTACCGAAACCTCCCTCCCCCCTCCCTCTCCCACCTTCCTCCCAACAATGTCCTTTCTGTTTGCTTATTGTATCAACTTCAAGGAATTGTAATTGTTGTGTCTTCTTCCCTCCCCCCACCCGGTCTAGGTCCATCCATGTTGTTGCAAATGGCAGTATTTCATTCTTTTTTATAGCTGAGTAGTAGTCCACTGTGCAGATATACCACATTTTCTGAATTCACTTATCTGATGATGGAGATTTGGGCTGGTTCAAACTCTTGGCTATTGTAAAGAGTGCTGTGATGAACATTGGGGAACAGGTTTACCTTCGACTTGATGATCTGCATTCCTCTGGGTATATTCCTAGCAGTGGAATAGCTGGGTCATATGGTGGATTTATCTTCAACTGTTTGAGGAACCTCCAAACCATTTTCCATAGGGGTTGCACCATTTTGCATTCCCACCAACAATGTATGAGAGTTCCTTTTTCTCCGTGACCTCACCAGCATTTATCATTCACAGTCTTTTGGATATTAGCCATCCTAACTGGGGTGAGATGGTATCTCAGTGTGGTTTTGATGTTTGTATCCTGAATGCTGAGTGATATTGAGCATTTTTTCATGTGTCTGTTGGCCATTCATATATCTTCCTTTGAGAAATGCCTATTTAGCTATTTTGCCCATTTTTAAAATTTGGTTACTTGTTTTTTTGTTGTAAAGTTGTTTCAGTTCCTTCTATATTCTAGATATTAATCCTTTGTCAGATGTATATTTTGCAAATATTTTCTTCCACTCTGTGCAGATGTATATTTTGCAAATATTTTCTCCCACTCTGTTGGTTGTCTTTTAACTCTGTTAATTGTTTCTTTTGCTGTGCAGAAGCTTTTCAGTTTGATATATCCCGTTTATTTTTCCTTTGGTTGCCCATGCATTGGGGATTGTATTGATAAAGTCTGTGCCCAGTCCTACTTCCTGAAGTGTTTCTCCTATGTTTTCTTTAATAAGTTTTATTGTTTCAGGGTGTATATTTAATTCTTTAATCCATTTTGAGTCGATTTTCATATATCGTGTGAAGTATGGGTCTAGTTTCATTCTCCTCCATATGGATATCCAGTTATCCCAGCACCATTTGGTGAAGAGGCAGTCTCTTCCCCAGTGTATATGCTTGGTGCCTTTGTCAAATATCAGATGGCTGTGGGTTGTGGGTTGATTTCTGGATTCTCAATTCCCTTCCATTGATCAGTGTGTCTGTGTTTATGCCAGTACCATGCTGTTTTGGTTATTATAGCTTTGTAGTATAGTTTAAAGTCAGGTAGTGTTATGCCTCCAGCTTTATTTTTTTGCTCAGAATTGATTTGGCTATGCATGGTCTTTTGTTATTCCAAATAAATGTTTGTATACCTTTTTCCATTTCTGAGAAAAATTTCACTGGAATTTTGATTGGGATTGCACTGAATTTGTATATCCCTTTGGTGGTATGGACATTTTCACAATGTTGATTCGTCCAATCCAAGAGCATGGGATATCTTTCCATCTTCTTGTGTTCTCTTTAATTTCTCTCAACAGTGGTTGCAGTTCTCATTGTAGTTCTCATTGTAGAGATTTTTCACATCCTTGGTCAACTCTGTTCCTAAGTATTTTATTTTTTGGTGGCTATTGTAAATGGGCAAGCTTTCTTGATTTCTCTT
>NW_007740139.1:0-502 GCF_000696425.1 Galeopterus variegatus | reverse complement strand
CTTGTCTAGTTCCTGTTCTTAAGAGAAAAGCTTTCAGCTTTTCCCCATTCAGGATGATATTCGCAGTGGGTTTATCATATATAGCTTTAATTATGTTGAGATACTTTCCATCAATACCTAACTTGTAGAGAGTCTTTATCATGAATGATTGTTGAATTTCATCAAATGCTTTTTCAACATCTATAGAGATGATCATATGGCCCTTGTGTTTGATTTTATTGATATGGGGTATCACACTTATTGTTTTGCATATGTTGAACCAGCCTTGCATCCCTGGGATGAATCCCACTTGACTGTGGTGTACAATTTTGCATATGGGTTGCTGTATTCTGTTAGCTAGTATTTTACTGAGAGTGTTTGCATCTATATTCATCAAGGATATTGGCCTGTAGTTTTCTTTTATTGTTGTATCTTTATCTGGTTTTGCTATCAGGGTGATTACTTCATAGAATGAGTTTGGGAGAATGGCCTCTGTTTCAATCTTTTGGAATAGTTTGTAGAG
>NW_007740138.1:32389-32995 GCF_000696425.1 Galeopterus variegatus | reverse complement strand
CTGTGCAGGTCAACTACATGCATATTAGTTTTTCGCCTGCATGACCTATCAATTATTCATTGTGGTGGTGGGGGGGATGTCGTTGAGGTCCCTAACTACAACAGTGGATTTGTCAATTTCTCCTAGCAGTTTTATCAGTTTTTGCCTCACATATTTTGATGTTCTATTGCTAGGTGCAAACAAATATAGGATTGTTGTGTCTTTCTGAAAAATTGACCCCTTCATTATTGTGTAATGCCATTCTTTATCTCGACTCTTTTGTTTGAAAGCAATGTAGCTACTCCAGCTTTCTTTAATATATCTCTTTACTGTTGGCCTGCTGTTATCTTTATATTTAAAGTGGTTTCTTGTAGACAGTATGTAATTGGGTATTATATCTTCATCTACTGTGACAATCTCATTGGGTACATTTAGGCCATGTACATTTGAAGTGATTATTTAGATATTTGTGTTGATATCTTCCATGTTTGTAACATTCAAAATTTATTACTCTTGTTTTTTGTTTTTCCCCCCTCTTTTTCTGCCTCCTCTTATTTTAACTGAGCATCATACATGATTGCATTTTATCTCTGGTCTTAGCATATCAGATCACCTTATGTATTCTTT
>NW_007740138.1:24894-31138 GCF_000696425.1 Galeopterus variegatus | reverse complement strand
TGGATTCGATTTGCTAATAATTTGTTGAGAATTTTTGCATCTGTGCTCATCAGAGATATTGGTCTGTAATTTTCTTTTCCTGTAATGTCTTTGTCTGGTTTTGCTATTGACATAATGTTGGTCTCACAAAATGAGTTAGGAAGTACTCCCTCTGCTTCTGTGTTCTGAAAGAGATTGTAGAGAATTGGTATGATTTTCTCCTTAAATATTTGGCGGAATTCACCAAGGAACCAATCTGTGCCTGGTGTTCTCTGTTTTGGAAGATTATTAATTATTGATTTAATTTTTTTAGATATAGAACTATTCAGATGGCTTATTTCTTCTTGTGTGAGTTCTGGCAGATTGTTTCAAGGAATTAGTCCATTTCATCAAGGTGATAAAATTTGTGGGCATAGAGTTTTTCAGATTATTCCTTTATTGTCCCTCTACTGTCCATGGGGAATATAGCTTTGTCTCCTCATTTGTTTCTGATATTAGTAAACTGTNTTTGCAATATTACATTGTCTTGATGTTGGGTAGTGTCAGTCCTCTGACAATATTGAGTTGACTATTCTGGGTCTTTTTTCTCTTAATATAAACTTCAGAATTTTTTTTTTTTATATTCACAAATTAACTTGTTGGGATTTTGACTGAGATTTCATTGACTCTACCAATTAAGAGGAGAAGAACCAACAATATTGAGTCTGCCTATCCATGAACATGAAATTCCAGGAGCATGGAATGTCTTTCAATCTTTTTGTGTCCTCTTTAATTTCTTTCAGCAGTGGTTTGTAGTTTTCATTGTAGAGCTCCTTCACATCTTTGTTAACTTTATTCCTGGATTTTTTTGTTTGTTTGTTTTTTGCATTTGGATGTCCAATGTCCAGTTGTTCCAACACCATCTTTTGAAAAGAATATCCTTTCTGCATTGAATCGCCCTTGGTCCTTTCTCATATATCTGTTGAGTTATTTGTGTGGGTCTATTTCTGGGCTGTCTATTCAATTCTAGTGTTTTATTTGGCTACTCTTTTGCAATATTACATTGTCTTGATGTTGGGTAGTGTCAGTCCTCTGACAATATTGAGTTGACTATTCTGGGTCTTTTTTCTCTTAATATAAACTTTAGAATTGTTTTTTTTGATATTCACAAATTAACTTGCTGGGGGAATTTTGATTGAGATTTCATTGACTCTACCAATTAAGAGGAGAAGAACCAACAATATTGAGTCTGCCTATCCATGAACATGAAATTCCAGGAGCATGGAATGTCTTTCAATCTTTTTGTGTCCTCTTTAATTTCTTTCAGCAGTGGTTTGTAGTTTTCATTGTAGAGCTCCTTCACATCTTTGTTAACTTTATTCCTAGATTTTTTTGTTTGTTTGGTGACTATTGTAAATGGGCTAGCTTTCTTGATTTCTTTTTCTGCTAGTTTGTTGTTGGAGTATAAAAATGCTACTGACTTTTGCATGCCGATTTTGTATCCTGCAACTTTACTGAAATTGCTTATCAAGTCTAAGAGTTATTTTGTAGAGTGTAGGCTTTTCTCTATATAGGATCATGTCATCTGCAAACAAGGACAATTTGACTACATTACACTTTGGATAAATACCACATGGTGTGATGTGTAATTTTTCTCATACATTGTTGGATTCGATTTGCTAATAATTTGTTGAGAATTTTTGCATCTGTGCTCATCAGAGATATTGATCTGTAATTTTCTTTTCCTGTAATGTCTTTGTCTGGATTTGCTATTGACATAATGCTGGTCTCACAAAATGAGTTAGGAAGTATTCCCTCTGCTTCTATGTTCTGAAAGAGATTGTAGAGAATTGCTATGATTTTCTCCTTAAATGTTTGGCAGAATTCACCGAGGAATTAAATATTTGGCGGAATTCACCAAGGAACCAATCTGTGCCTGGTGTTCTCTGTTTTGGAAGATTATTAATTATTGATTTAATTTTTTTTTAGATATAGAACTATTCAGATGGCTTATTTCTTCTTGTGTGAGTTCTGGCAGATTGTTTCTTTCAAGGAATTAGTCCATTTCATCAAGGTGATAA
Source organism: Galeopterus variegatus (assembly GCF_000696425.1). Classification (NCBI taxonomy): domain Eukaryota; kingdom Metazoa; phylum Chordata; class Mammalia; order Dermoptera; family Cynocephalidae; genus Galeopterus; species Galeopterus variegatus. The sequence goes on along the minus strand of NW_007740138.1, from coordinate 29,099 downwards.
AATTTGTGAGCATAGAGTTGTTCAGATTATTCCTTCATTGTCCTTCTACTGTCCATGGGGAATATAGCTTTGTCTCCTCATTTGTTTCTGATATTAGTAAACTGTGTCTTCTCTCTTTTGTCCTTGTTATTCTGGATAGAGGCTTATCAATGTTATTGATATTTTCAAAGAACTAGCTTTTGGTTTTGTAGATTTCTCTCTATTGATTTCCTGTTTTCAAATTCATTGATTTCTGCTCTCATGTTTTGTTAGTTCCTTTTTTCTTAGTTTGGATTTAGTTTGCTCTTCTTTTTCTAGTTTCCTAAGCTGTAATTGTAGATGATTGATTTTAGATCTTTCTTCTAACCTAATATATGAATTCGATTCTATAAATTTTCCTCTAAACATTGCTTTTGCTATATCCCACATATTTTAATAAGTTGTATTTTTATTTTCAATTAGTTCAAAATATTTTTAAAATTTCTCTTGGGATTTCTTCTTGACTCATGTATTATTCAGTATTGTGTTGTTTAAACTTCACATATTTCGGGATTCTCCAGCTAGCTCACTCTCTTCCATTAATTTCTAGTTTAATTCCATTGTGGTCTAAGAACATCCATTACATTCTTTCTATTTTAAAAAATATGGCAAGGTGTGTCTTATAGCCCAGAATGCGATTTAACTTTGTGGCCATTCCATGTGAACTTGATAAAAATGTACATTCTGCTGTTGTTGGGGGAAGTCGTCTATACACGTCACTTAGGTCCAGTTGATTGCTGATGCTTTTCAGTTTAACTATGTTCGTACTGACTTCCTGTCGGCTAGAACTGTCTGTTATTGATGGAGGTGCACTGCAGTCTCCAACTATTATAGTGGGCTTATTTCTTTTCCTTTGCAATTATATCAGTTTTTGCCTCATATGTATATACACACATATATATAGACTCGAAATATTTATTTATTTATTATTTTAAATGCTTTGTTTTGTTTTTATTGGTTATGAATATTCATGGGCTACAAAGAAAATTGTCACCACTTGTGCCTAAGATTTGATGGCCAGATCCATATTGGCAGCATGTCCATTATCACAGATTGTGATTATACCATGTGTCCCCCACCCAATTATCCCCTCAATTATCCCCAACCTCCCTCCCCACCCACCTTTCCCACTCCACTTTGTATCCTTAGGTATGTTCTCTCTCTCTGCAAGTCCAGTGTACCACTGTGGTCTGTCTTTCCTTTCTTCTTTATCTCTTAGCTCCCACTTATGAGAGAGTACATAGGGTATTTATCCCTCTGTGCTTTGCTTATTTCACTCAACATAAGTTTTTCCAAACTCATCCATGTTGTTGCAAATGGGAGAATTTCATTCTTTTTTATGGCAGAGTGGTATTCCATGGTGTATATACAGCACAGTTTCCTTATCCAATCATCTGTTGATAGACATTTAGGTTGGTTCCATGTCTTGGCTATTGTAAACAGAGCTGTGATGAACATGGGAGTGCTGGTATCCTTTTGACATGATGATTTCCATTCCTTTGGGTATATACCCAGAAGTGGGATTGCTGGATCATCTGGAGGATCTGTCTGTAGTTGTTTGAAAAGACCTCCATACTATTTTCTATAGTGGTTGTACTAATAATTTGCCTTATATATTTTGATGCTCTGTTGTTAGAAGCATAAACATTAAGAATTGTTATGTCTTTTTGCAGAACTGCCCCTTTTTTATTATTATGTGATGTGCCTCTCTACCCTTGATAATTTTCCTTGGTATAAAGTTTGCTTTATCTGAAATTAATATAGCTACTCCAACATTTTATTTTGATTAGTATTAGCCTGGTATAGCTTTATTCGTCCTTTTATTTTTATCTATATGTGTCATTATTTTTAAAGTAGATTTATTGCAGACAACATATAGTTGGGTCTTGTGTTTTGATCCATATTTATAGTCTCTGTCTTTTAATGGTTTTACTTAAACTCTCGATTTTTGTAACGATTATTGATGTAGTTTAATTAATATCTGCTATTTATTTAGTGTTTTCTATTTATTGCCCTTCTCTGTTTCTGCTTTCTGTGGTTTTAATTGAGCATAATATATTATTCTATTTTCCATCGTTTCTTAAGATATCAATTATATGTTTTTAAGTTTTATATTTTGCTTTTTTAGTTGTTGTCCTAGAATTTGAGATATAGAACTAAAACTAATCCAAGTTCACTTTCAAATAACACCATACCACTTCATTGGTAGTACAAATACTTTATAACAAAGTACAGTAGTCTCTCTGTATCCATGGATTTTGCATCCATGGATTCAACCATCCACAGACAGAAGCTATTCAGGGGGGAAAAAACTGTGTGTGTACTGAACATGTGCAATTTTTTTTCCTTGTCATTATTCCCTAAGCAAGAGAGTATATTAACTATTTACATAGTGTTTACATTGTATTAAGTATTATAAGTAATCTAGAGATGATTAAAGTATATAGGAGGAGGTGCATAGGATACACGCCAATACTGCGCCTTTTATATCAGGGATTGAACATCCGTGGGTTTCAGTATCTGCAGGAAGTCTCAGAGCCAATCTCCCATGAGTACTGAGGAATGAATACATTTCTAATTACTCCCTTCTGTTCCTTATATCATTGTTATTTATTTCACTTATCTATATGTTATAATTACCCCAAACATCATTGCTATTATTATTTTGAACAAACTGTTAGATCAATTTAGTATAAGAAAAATAAAAGTTCTTATTCCACCTACACTTGTTCCTTCTCTAGCATTCTTCCTTTCTTTACGTAGACCCACATTTCTGTTTTTATCATATTTCTCTGCCTTACAGAACTTCTTTAGCATTTCTTGTAAGGCAGGGTATTGGTGACAAATTTCCTCAATTTTTGCTTGTCTGAAAAAGTCATTTCACCAAATACAGAATTTTATGTTGGTGGCTTTTTTTTTCTTTCAACTCTTGAAATATTTAACTCTACTCTCTTATTGCTTGCATAAGTTCTGAAGAGAAATCTGATGTAATTCTCGTCCTGTTCCTCTATAGTTAAGGTATTTGCCCCTCTGGCTTCTTTAACGATTTTCTCTTGGTGTTTGATTTTCTGCAGTGTGAATACAGTATACCTAGAATTTGTGGCATTGATGCTGTTTGGTATTCTCTGAACATCCTAGTTGTGTTGGTTTAGTGTCTTAAATTAATCTTGGGAAATTCTGTTATTATTGCTTTAAATATTTCTTCTGCTCCTTTCTCACTTTCTTCTCCTTAGGGCACTCCCAGTAATTGTATGTTAACACCTTCTGTAATTGTCCCATAGTTATTGATACCCTGTTCTGGGGTTTTTTCTTGACCTTGCTTTTCAGTTTGGGAAGTTTCTATTGGCCTATCTTTAAGCTCACTTATACTTCGCTTTGCTATTTCCAATCTAACTAAGGATCTCATCAAAGGCATCCTTTATTTTTGTTACAGTGTTTTTGATTTCTAACATTTCTTTTTTTTCTTTTCTACTTTATTTCAAATTAATTAATTAATTAATTATTATCATTTTTACATTCTAAGATGTAATGAGGAGCAATTAGGGTGGAGGGGGAGAGGTGAAGGGGGAGAGAGATAAGGTGGAAGGTTACGGAAGGGAAAGGAGGGCATGGTTGAGGCCCATGGCTGCCCCTCATTCCAGCAGAGGAGCCCATGGTGCTTCCAGCACTGGCTTGGTTGTGGCTGGGTTGGATGCAGACTTTGGAGGGGCTGGGCTGAAGCCCTCAGCTTCCCCCACCCCAGCTTCAGAGCCTGGGGTGCTTCCAGCAGTGGCCTGGTGGTTGTTGCTGGGCTGGATGTGGACATTTCTTTTTGATCTTAGAACTTCTGTTGTTGTGCTTACATTGTCCCTCTGTTCTTCCATGTTGTCTATGTTTTTCATTGGAATCTTTAGCATAGTAATTGTTGTTATTTTAAATTCCAAGTCTGATAATTTTGACATTCCTGCCATATCTGAGTCCTGTTCTGATGCTTGCTGTAATCTCTTTCAACTCTATTTTTTACCTTTTACTATGCTTTGTAATTTTTTGTTGACAAGGAGACAAGATGTATTGGGCTAAAGGAACTGATGATGGCTCTAGTGGAGGTTTCTAGGTATTTCTGCTGTAAATATTTTGTTATTCCCTGTATCTACTTGTGACTCCAGTTTTCAGGGTGTTGGTTTGTCCTGTGACCTCGATTCTCTGAC
>NW_007740138.1:3512-24013 GCF_000696425.1 Galeopterus variegatus | reverse complement strand
GGTATATACCCAGAAGTGGGATTGCTGGATCATCTGGAGGATCTGTCTGTAGTTGTTTGAAAAGACCTCCATACTATTTTCTATAGTGGTTGTACTAATAATTTGCCTTATATATTTTGATGCTCTGTTGTTAGAAGCATAAACATTAAGAATTGTTATGTCTTTTTGCAGAACTGCCCCTTTTTTATTATTATGTGATATGCCTCTCTACCCCTGATAATTTTCCTTGCTATAAAGTTTGCTTTATCTGAAATTAATATAGCTACTTCAACATTTTATTTTGATTAGTATTAGCCTGGTATAGCTTTATTCATCCTTTTATTTTTATCTATATGTGTCATTATTTTTAAAGTAGATTTATTGCAGACAACATATAGTTGAGTCTTGTGTTTTGATCCATATTTATACTCTCTGTCTTTTAATGGTTTTATTTAAACTCTTGATTTTTGTAACCATTATTGATGTAGTTTAATTAATATCTGCTATTTAGTTAGTGTTTTCTATTTATTGCCCTTCTCTGTTTCTGCTTTCTGTGGTTTTAATTGAGCATAATATATTATTCTATTTTCCATCGTTTCTTAAGATATCAATTATATGTTTTTAAGTTTTATATTTTGCTTTTTTAGTTGTTGTCCTAGAATTTGAGATATAGAACTAAAACTAATCCAAGTTCACTTTCAAATAACACCATACCACTTCATTGGTAGTACAAATACTTTATAACAAAGTACAGTAGTCTCTCTGTATCCATGGATTTTGCATCCATGGATTCAACCATCCACAGACAGAAGCTATTCAGGGGGGAAAAAACTGTGTGTGTACTGAACATGTGCAATTTTTTTTCCTTGTCATTATTCCCTAAGCAAGAGAGTATATTAACTATTTACATAGTGTTTACATTGTATTAAGTATTATAAGTAATCTAGAGATGATTAAAGTATATAGGAGGAGGTGCATAGGATACACGCCAATACTGCGCCTTTTATATCAGGGATTTAAAAAAATATGGCAAGGTGTGTCTTATAGCCCAGAATGCGATTTAACTTTGTGGCCATTCCATGTGAACTTGATAAAAATGTACATTCTGGTAGACCCACATTTCTGTTTTTATCATATTTCTCTGCCTTACAGAACTTCTTTAGCATTTCTTGTAAGGCAGGGTATTGGTGACAAATTTCCTCAATTTTTGCTTGTCTGAAAAAGTCATTTCACCAAATACAGAATTTTATGTTGGTGGCTTTTTTTTTCTTTCAACTCTTGAAATATTTAACTCTACTCTCTTATTGCTTGCATAAGTTCTGAAGAGAAATCTGATGTAATTCTCGTCCTGTTCCTCTATAGTTAAGGTATTTGCCCCTCTGGCTTCTTTAACAATTTTCTCTTGGTGTTTGATTTTCTGCAGTGTGAATACAGTATACCTAGAATTTGTGGCATTGATGCTGTTTGGTATTCTCTGAACATCCTAGTTGTGTTGGTTTAGTGTCTTAAATTAATCTTGGGAAATTCTGTTATTATTGCTTTAAATACTTCTTCTGCTCCTTTCTCACTTTCTTCTCCTTAGGGTACTCCCAGTAATTGTATGTTAACACCTTCTGTAATTGTCCCATAGTTATTGATACCCTGTTCTGGGGTTTTTTCTTGACCTTGCTTTTCAGTTTGGGAAGTTTCTATTGGCCTATCTTTAAGCTCACTTATACTTCGCTTTGCTATTTCCAATCTAACTAAGGATCTCATCAAAGGCATCCTTTATTTTTGTTACAGTGTTTTTGATTTCTAACATTTCTTTTTTTTCTTTTCTACTTTATTTCAAATTAATTAATTAATTAATTATTATCATTTTTACATTCTAAGATGTAATGAGGAGCAATTAGGGTGGAGGGGGAGAGGTGAAGGGGGAGAGAGATAAGGTGGAAGGTTACGGAAGGGAAAGGAGGGCATGGTTGAGGCCCATGGCTGCCCCTCATTCCAGCAGAGGAGCCCATGGTGCTTCCAGCACTGGCTTGGTTGTGGCTGGGTTGGATGCAGACTTTGGAGGGGCTGGGCTGAAGCCCTCAGCATCCCCACCCCAGCTTCAGAGCCTGGGGTGCTTCCAGCAGTGGCCTGGTGGTTGTTGCTGGGCTGGATGTGGACATTTCTTTTTGATCTTAGAACTTCTGTTGTTGTGCTTACATTGTCCCTCTGTTCTTCCATGTTGTCTATGTTTTTCATTGGAATCTTTAGCATAGTAATTGTTGTTATTTTAAATTCCAAGTCTGATAATTTTGACATTCCTGCCATATCTGAGTCCTGTTCTGATGCTTGCTGTAATCTCTTTCAACTCTATTTTTTACCTTTTACTATGCATTGTAATTTTTTGTTGACAAGGAGACAAGATGTATTGGGCTAAAGGAACTGATGATGGCTCCAGTGGAGGTTTCTAGATATTTCCACTGTAAATATTTTGTTATTCCCTGTATCTACCTGTGACTCCAGTTTTCAGGGTGCTGGTTTGTCCTGTGACCTCAATTCTCTGACAAATTCAAAAAGGTTGTTGATTTTCAGTTTTTCAGCTTTTTTCTCGTAATGACTTCCAAGCTCCATATGTATAGAACTATTAACCAGAAGACTATTGTACTGTTTTCAATTTCTAGCACATGTTTACAATTCTTTCTGTTTTCATATCTTTGATCATATTACCCATATGTTCTTCCATGTTGTCTACTCTTTCCTTTAGATCCCTTAATATATTAGTGATAGATATTTAAAATTCCCTGTCCGATAATTCCAAAATCTGTGTCATAGCTGAGGATGATTCTGATGCTTGCTTTGTCTTTTCAGACTATGCTTTTCCTTGCCTTTTAGCATGCTTTGTAATTTTTTGCTGTTGTTGAAATTCAGACGTGATGTGTCAGGTAATAGGAGCTGTTGATCTGGTAGGTGTTTAGTGCCAGTGTTTGCTCATAGGTGCCAGAGACTTTAAATTCCTCATTTTCCTTCAAATTCAAATTCAAATTCTTTTATTTTTGTCTTCTCTGTTTTCTTAGGATTTCCCAATAACTCTTTCTTAAATAGAGTCTGAATTTTGTGGCTCTCCTAGCTGTAATCTACTGTTTTTATACTTTAGCACTATTTGCTATGGAGCTAAAGTATGTTTGTGTTGGGGGTGGGAGCTAAAAAGCAATCTTTAATCTTATGATTAAAATTCAGTTTCTTAGTGGGAATGTGTCCAAGGGCTGTGACCTACACAACTGTTTCTTAATTACCTTTCCAGCCCCTTAGGTGAGACAGTAAGACTACACTGAGCTCAAGTTAGGGAAAACCCTTTCCCTAAGTATGATGGGACTATGGAAGGATTTCCCCTGGAGAACATTCTGGGAAAATTTCAAAGTGGTTATTTTTCCTCTTGCCCTGTCAGAGCCTTGAGGTTGTTTTACTTGGCTCTTCCTCATGAGAACCTGGTGGAGTTTCTGGTGATAAAACCTATGGGGGTTGAGGACCCCCTTAAGACTCCCTCAGAAGTCTCTCTCAAGCTAGTCCACTCTCATCAAGCTTGTCCACTCTCAAACCTCCAACAATTTATCAAAATTATTATTTACATGTTCCTATCAGATTTTGGATCTAGTGACTTCTTTAGGTAATCATATCTTGGTTGTGGCTTTTTGGATTTACCTGTCCCTCCACATTTCAGGGTGCGTTTTGCCTTGAAACCTCAGTTCTCTGATGAGTACTAGAAAAGTCATTGATTTTCAGTTTGTTCAACTTTTTCTCATGATAGGGATGAGATTAATGATCTCCAAGCTGTTTACATGTCATAGCTCTAATGGCATTTTTACATCAGGAAATCTAATAACCTACGATGATGGATATTTTGGGGTGGACTATCTAACAACTTTAAATATCAAATTGTAGATGGAATAAATTTAACCTTCACTCAACCTTATTTTAAAAATGTTTTTTCATAACACATTTAGATCAATAGCATCTCATTTTCCTTCATCATATTTTTGAAATTAGCATGACTATTGAAGTGGCTGGATGGCTCACCATTACTTCTCTTCCCTGGTAATGACAAAAGTGAGCTTTCAGTAGTCATGGTTTTCCCATGTGTTTCCCCTTCTCAGATGTGATTGATTGATCCAGATGGAGACATTTTATTTAAGTGGGGAAAATCAGGTAGGATTTTGAATTTGTAATAAAGTCCATGCATTCCTATTGCTGAGTACTTGGACTGACGTCTTCTCTCTGCCCAATTTGGCTAATTGAGAGGACTAGAATACAATGAAATTTTAACTTCAATTTGGTATCGATTTATTACAGTATGTTTATGACTATATTCCCATTAAAGGAGAAAAGAAGGAAGTAAGGAAGCAGAGAAAGGTGAGGGAGAAAATGAGCAGAATAATTTTCAGGATCTTGAAAATTAATGAAGAGTCTGATCTAAACAGAAAGATATTTAAATTCATGGAATGGACAAAGATATATTTTATGCCATGACAGACTCCCTGTGCACCTTTGGACAGCTCAGTGGCTTTTAAACACTGTCCTTTACAATCTAAGGGTTTCTTTGAACATGTGGTGAGTTGGGTAGGAGGCAAGAGAAGAGATGATATTGGGGATATTGGATAAGATGACAGTGATAAGATTGGATTGGATTTTGGACTTTCTCTTGACATTTTCATCAAGACACTTTAGCCTTCTCTCGTAAGCCTTCATTTGAATACAGAGTTACATGATCTTTCTCCTTCTTCTAATTAATTCTTTAATGAAGATCTACTGGCTTGTTTAAAATGTAGAGCTAGCCAATTATTTCATCATTTAAAAATCAGTAAGATCTTAACTATTGGTCAGTGTATACCATGTTTTAAATACTTTTATAATTTAAGAGCATCAGCTAATTTCACAACTGAGAAAAAAATCTTATAGCCCAAAGATTGTCTGGACCTCTCCTTCATTTTAAAAATGGGGAAACTGTGTCTCAGAAGCATCCTTATTTTAATAATGATGACCAATAAGAGATTAGACAAAATTTTAAAATCTAGAAATTTCTTCAATTTATCAAAGTGAAAAAATATTTTATGTTGCTTTATAATTTCTTTAGAAATGTTTGATAAAGAAAATTATCCAAAACTTTGAGATAAATCAAAAGAGATAGAGACATGTCTTTTCAATGTATATTTGGGAAATATTTAGTAGGCTAACTCAAAGATTATATAATTATCTAGGAGAATTTGATTAGAGCCCAGAAGCTGAGAAGTTTCACGTTGACTTGCAGATATCTGTTGGCGGAAGAGGTAACCACAAAAGTTATGGTTTTGTTGCTCTGTAGAAACAGTTTCATATCTAACATAGTAATCTTATTCTAAATCTCTAACATTTTTATTTTTGAAAAAAAAAGTCAATGTGTCTTTTTCTCATGATTAGGTGAAATAAATTTTGACACAGGTTCATTTTATATTTGTATGAGGGTTCTATTATTAAGCTTCTGGAAAATTATGCTCTGATTGTGTAAATATCCACGCTTGATTATTTTTAAAATGCCCTAATTTCTTCTCTTGCTGTAAAGAGGATTAATGGAAATTAAAATATGACACAAGGATGTTAGGATCAGAAAGCCATGGTCAATTGGTACCCATATTTTAAAAACAAACAACAGCAGCAGCAACAACAAATGCTTATTGACAGAGAGTGTGCATCCACTCTTTCTTTACCCATCTCCCAAGGAACGTAACTATGCCCATTTTTTACCCTGGGACTTGTTTAAAGGGATATTCCATTTATACGATGAAAGATAACTTGATGGATTTAAAGGTGGATTTTAGGAAAACTAAAATAGTACAATGTGAAATACCCAATTATGTTTTTGTGCTATTTGGTAGCATTTGTGGTAGGGTTTCATGAAATTATTTAAAGCTTTCAGATCATGGGACAAGTTTAGAACCACTCTGTTAACAGTGGCTACAAGCCAGTATTAACAACAGGAATATTTGAGATATTGTATTAATTTCTAAGATATATTTGCCCCAGCAAGGTAACTCCAAGTTAATCTCTGCTCTCAAGGAAAAGGCTTAATGTGGACACCTATAAAATCCCCACCTGTAACAATTTGCAGGCGTTCCCCCCAAAAGGACAGCATCATAACCAGTAGAGCAAAATTAATTTCCTGGGGACATATCAGCACATAAAAAAAAAATACAGTTCTAGGCATAAGCCAACTTCTCTCTTAAAAACAACAAAAAAATATTACATTTTAAAGTACTTTTTTTTGGAAAAAAGAGATGTGCAAAAAACAGAAATATTATCATATGGGGAACAATAAACATAATAATACAAAGACAAATGAAGAGACTAGACTAAATATCAATTTTGTGGGAGATGAGTTACATATTTTCTACTTCATTGGAAATTAGAAAAGCCATATCTATGGTAAAAGGAGTGACTTCCATCTCCTTGGAATTGATAAAATGTTATTGCCAATAATTGTGATGATTATCTTAGTGCTCTTTAAATATTATAAGACACTTGTTTATATAAAAATGTTTAATCATCTTGTTTGCTATAGGGTTTTTAATTAAGAATTAAGGGCCACCTCTTTGAGTAAATATACACACTCTTGGTATCGAAAAAAACAGATTCGGAATTTATTTGCTTTTCTTTCCTTCAACCCAAAGTCTAGCCCTGAGTGCAAAAAGGATGTATGAGGCTTGGGGTAATTTATGTGAAAATGGAAATGATCATTAGCAACTAAAGAAAAAGAATGCTAATAACCTATTTTTTTAAAAAGTGGAATACTATGTGCATACCTAAGACACAGGCTGAACCACGAATATTATTTAAATTGCCTTTAATTGTATCCTTGCACTCTTCCTTTCCTAAGATTCCACATAAATATTGTATAGAAGTCCAAACTAAAAAGAAAACCCTTTGCTTATAGTATTAAGGTTTTTAAAATTTTTAATAGATTTAGGTGTTTAATTAAACTAAAACTAAATGCCCAGAGACCTACATGTCTCCACAGGAAATAAGCTGAATTCATATTTTCCTAGAACATTTGCCAAAACCCTAAACTTAAAACTATTTTACAAGTAGTGGTTAACATTTTGTTTTGCCTATCTTTTTTTTTTTGCCTTTTCTAGCCATTGTTTTTTAGCCAGATGTGCCCATATTTAAAAAAAGATCAAGGACAGCCAAAATAAAGAAAAACTGCAAGATTTCATTCTGAGATTTAGCCCAAACATAGTAAGACATTATTTATTTATTTATTTGTTTGTTTGTTTGTTTGTTTGGCAGCTGGCCGAAGAGAGAGAATCTAGAGCAAGCTTTGATTTTATCAATGTTTTTCTGAACCCAAAGAGACATTTGCACACTCAAGCTTTTTCCTAATGATTAAAGAATGGTGACATTTTAATTTAAAAATCACTGTAAGAAATTGTTGCAAGAAAAGGCTGGATTTTTCTTAGATACAATTGCTCTTTTTTATTTTGTTTAGTTGCACAGTGTGCTATGTGTATGGTCAACATGAGAAGAGACAAAAAGAAAAAGTTTATAAATGTGGTCATTTTGTCCCCAAACCAAGGAGAAAAGGCAATTTTGGGATAAGGTTGTGTCTTGTGTATAATTTCCTCTGCTTTTAGTCATATCATTATCTGAGATTTTTCCCCCTTCTGGCCTGCATGGGAATTGTTTTCTTTTTACAGTGAATGTACCATTTAATATTTTACCTGTTACCAGCATTAAACTTTCATGAGAGTTTCCATTGCTTTTGTTTTGAAAAATGTGACTCTCAAAAATAGAATTAATTTCTTTTAGAAACTATTAAGGCAAGGACATTTTTAAAGAAAAATATATGAAAAGGACAATTGATGGGTGACTTCACCAATAAGCTTAACTAAATTCAAATTTAATTTAGCAAATAATATGTGCACAGTGCTCTGTGAAACAGTAGGGAATATAAACATGAAAAAGTCACAATACTGTTTTATAAGAGTAGAGAGAGAATCCATTAACTAACTAAAATATAAGGCAGAGTAAGTGGTAAATTAGAACATATACAAAAAAGCTAGGGGAATCACAGAATATGTCAATTATTCTCAGTAAGGGCTCAAAGACATTTTCATGGAGGACATAATACTAAATTTTTTGAGATAAATTTCATGAGGAGGATAGGAAATTCCAGGTGGCCAGATGGTTTAAGTAAATGCATAGTAGTTAGAAAGTGTTGGATGTGTTCATGAAACAATACATTTCATATGCCTGGACATTGGGTAAAGGGTGAACATGGAAGAGAAAATGTGGGAGCAAAGAGAAGTGTGAAATGGTAATTTGTAGATAAAAATTTACAGGTTCATGAATAATGTAAGATTCTTACAATATTATAATTTTATATACCCCTCCATCCTTGTAAAAATTAATATTGTCATATATGTTACTTGTACATAAGTTATAAATCCTTTGTTATTGCTATTTGCAATTGCTTTGAACAATCCATAACTTTTTCTTTAACTTGTATTTCTATCCTTTGTAGAGAATCAGTAGGTCGCAGGGAGAATTAACTCTGCATATAGGAATTCTGCAAATTCCAAGCCCAGGAGTGATCTTTCTCAACATAAGCATAATCCCTCCTCCCATGAAAGGCTTGTTTCTCTTCCTGAACATGCTCAGACATAGCAACACTTATAGATGCCCCAGATTACTGACCATTTTGGAAGGGCTTGTTTTTTCCTAGAATTTATTTTCTTTAGATTTAACATCAAAGTTCTTTAATGTGTTCAAAAATATACGATTTTTTTAGTTTACTATTTTACTCTGCCTTTTACAATTGGAACAGTGTAATAAGATGTGGAAACTGTCAGTGTTTTGTAAGAAATATTTATATTTTTATGATTTTTATGCCAAATATTCAAATTACAAATGGCCAACAGGTACATGAAAAAATGCTCAACATCACTAGTCATCAGAGAAATGCAAATTAAAACTATATTGAGATATCACCTCACCTCAGTTTGACTGGCTATAATCAAAAAGATGGTGATTAACAAATGTTGGTGAGGGTGTGGAAAGAAGGGAATGCTCCTACACTACTGGTAGGACTGTAAATTAGTACAACCACTATGGAAAACAGTTTGCAGGTTTCTCAAACAACTACAGATAGAACTGCCAGGTGATCCAGCAATCCCACTGTTGGGTATAAACCCAGAGGAATGGAAATCATCATGTCAAAGAGATACCTGCACTCCCGTGTTCATCACAGCTCTGTTTACAATAGCCAAGACATGGAACCAAATGTCCATCGATGGATGATTGGATAAGGAAACTGTGGTATATATGCACCATGGAATATCACTCCGTCAAAAAAGAATGAAATCCTCCCATTTGCAACAACATGGATGAGCTTGGAGAAACTTATGTTGAGTGAAATAAGCAGAGCACAGAAGGATAAATAACCACATGTGCTCACTCGTATGTGGGAGCTAAGAGAGAAACAAGGAAGGAAAGAAAGACCACAGTGGTGCGTTGGACTTGCAGAGGGAGAGAACATACCTTGGGCTACAAAGTGGAGTGAGGAGGGTGGGGGAGGGGAGGAAGGTTGGGAGTAATTGGGTGGGGGACATGGGGTATAAATGCAATTTGTGGTAATGGTCATGCTGCCAGTATGAATCTGGCCTTCACATCTTGTGCATGAGGGGTGACAATCAGCTTTGTATCTCATGAATATTCATAACCAATAGAAACAAACAAACAAACAAACCCAAATTATATTGAGTTTGGTCAAAACATTATTGCTGTTAGTTACTACTAGAATACAAGGTACCTTCATAAAGAACTCTAGGTTAGTTACAATTAAGATACAGGGTACCCTTATGAAGAGTTCTAGGCTTAGTCATGTCGATAGGATATACAAACTATAGACATTTATCAGAATGATTATGTTTTTATCATAAAGGATAAATTTTATACATCTACTTAGTTTGGTCAAAACATTATTGCTGTTAGTTCCTACTAGAATACACGGTACCTTTATAAAGAACTCTAGGTTTGTTACAATTAAGATACAGGGTACCCTTATGAAGAATTCTAGATTTAGTGATGTAGATAGGATATATAAACTATAGACATTTATCAGAATGATTATGTTTTTATCATAAAGGATAAATTTTATATGTCTACTCATATCTCAAAATCTTCCAAGGATAGAAAATGATAATATATGTAAAATGTTTTGTAAATTATACAAACTGTATATATACAAATGATTATCATAGTGATCTACAATAGAATGCTAATTACTTTTGGAAATGAAGATAGGTATGACATAAGTGTTCTTTGTGGGTCTGAATACACACACACACACACGCACACGCACACGCACACACACACACAGAGAACTTATTGTATCCCAGGCTGTGCTTCATGCCTGTTGAACATATTAATTTATTTATTCTCATCACAATCATCCCAGAGATAGGCACCAATATTTTCCCCATTTTACAAATAAAATACTGAACACAGATAATTTATGTAACTTGGCCAAGGTCATATAACTAGAAAGTGAGAAAAAAGATTTAAACTAGTTACAGAGCTCTCTCTGTTAATCATTATGCTATACTTTCCAGTGTTCTTTCTAGCTTTGATATTCACTGATTTTATGATAAAAAGCAAAATAACATAAAATCCTAAATCTTTAACTAACATAAAAAACAAAAAAAAACTTTATTCGGTTTAGAATGTGAGCTATAAATGGAAAGAAAGAAGCAATAATAGGGGTTCCCTGAACTTCTACCACTAAAAGCAAACATGCAGACACACACACACATACAGACACACACACACAAGACGTGGTCGAAAGAAAAAATTCTTTTACATGAATCCTTCCAATTACAGCTTAAAATAAAAAATCCTAGAGGATGCATCTAAAAATAACTATTAAGAAAAGAGTGGTGCATTACATAAATATGTACTTTGTGCATACAGGAAGTAAAAGTTTTCTTGTCATTAAAATAAAGACAAAAAAAAAGCAGTGTCCTCATCTGTCATGAGGGTTAGGGTGACTCCTGGTAAAGTTAACCATTCCCTCATCTGTGATGTTGTTTTATCTTCAACAAATTTGTAGAACCTTAACTGTCTGTATGTCTGTTTTATGAGGAGAAACTGTATTGTACCCTCAAAACCAACAGCAGTGCAGTGATGACAGTCTCAGTAAACATTTGCTAAGTTGATTAGAATTGGAATGTTCCAGACTTTAGAATGAAACTAAAATTCTTACATTCTTGCAGTATCAAAATAATAATCATTACTGAGTCAGCAGCATGTAACATCAGTGAGAAAACAGCAAAATGATGTTATGAATTCAAGTTGAATTACAAATTCAACTCTAACTTAAAAAACATGTATAAGTTGTCGCCAGATCAGATCAATCTGAAATTAGTCAGTTATATATGTGTCAAATATACATTTATATGATAAATGAAATAGGCCATTCTATATGTTAGTAAGGATATCTTCCCTCCTTTCTGATTTTATGACTTAGATTTGTTTTACCAAAATTTAGGAATCCCACTCTAATCCCAATGAGTAGAATGCCTTAGATGACTGGTGTGGAGCAGCTTCTGAACACTGACTCTATACTCAATTTATCATAGGTCTAGTAGGTATTTCTCAACTCTCCTTCTCAAATCATAAGATCAGAGGCCTTAATGGTGAAGACGATGAATTTATGCAGAGAACACAGAACAGAGCTGGACTGTGCTCTGTCTGCAGCAGCTCCACTCACCCAGCTCTCAGCAGTTCTCACCACCAGACAGAAGAAATGTAAGATTTTTATAGAATAGAAGAAAAAACCTTGAAGGTGTGAGAAAAATAGAACTAACACTGTGTGTATTCAAATTGATTATAATGAGAAGGTATTATTGTAATAAAAACAATGCTTATCAAAGCAACTCTTGCTTTTAAAGAACATTTTTCATCCATAAACTATGACAAGAGATTATATCATGGTCATGAGATTATCATCATGATCTGTCCAGGCCTCCGCAATGGGGGCCCCAGCCCAGTTCCCTTAACAGAAACAACTTTTCACTTAATGCTACATATAAATAAGTAAATACACACATACCTTCACACACTATATTCTATAGAGGTTCCAGACTTTAGAATGAAACTAAAATTCTTACATTCTTGCAGTATCAAAATAATAATCATTACTGAGTCAGCATCATGTAACATCAGTGAGAAAACAGCAAAATGATGTTATGAATTCAAGTTGAATTACAAATTTAACTCTAACTTAAAAAACATGTATAAGTTGTCCCCAGATCAGATCAATCTGAAATTAGTCAGTTATATATGTGTCAAATATACATTTATATGATAAATGAAATAGGCCATTCTATATGTTAGTAAGGATATCTTCCATCCTTTCTGATTTTATGACTTGGATTTGTTTTACCAAAATTTAGGGATCCCACTCTAATCCCAGTGAGTAGAATGCCTTAGATAACTGGTGTGGAGCAGCTTCTGAACACTTAATCTACTCAATTTACCATAGGTCTAGTAGGTATTTCTCAACTCTCCTTCTCAAATCATACGATCAGATGGCCTTAATGCTGAAGACGATGAATTTATGCAGAGAACACAGAACAGAGCTGGACTGTGCTCTGTCTGCAGCAGCTCCGCTCACCCAGCTCTCAGCAATTCTCACCACCAGACAGAAGAAATGTAAGATTTCTATAGAAGCAAAAACCTTGAAGGTGTGAGAAAAATAGAACTAAAACTGTGTGTATTCAAATTGATGATAATGAGAAGGTATTATTGTAACAAAAACGATGCTTATCAAAGCAACTCTTGCTTTTAAAGAACATTTTTCGTCCATAAACTATCATGGTCATGAGATTATCATGATCTGTCCAGGCCTCCGCCAGGGGGGCCCCAGCCCAGTTCCATTCACAGAAACAACTTTTCACTTAATGGTACATATACATAAGTAAATACACACATACCTTCACACACTATATTCTATAGAGAGAGCACACACACATATATTACATATGAAAACTAAAATACCCTTTAAAAATGATAGAAACATTCTTCTCAAGTAAATTATCTATTTGATGTTTTCATCTTAAAACACAAGAGATAAGTTTTGAAAAATCTTAAGTAATAGTTAATGAGAAAAATATAAGTAGTAGGTAACTAGAATTGTTAAAATTAATTTTTTGGAACTTAAGGCTTGTTTTTGTGGTGTGGTAACAGGATCTGTAAATCTAATTACATTCAAACAACATCAAAGGAGGAAAACAAGGGAGCTCCGTTACAAACGTGTATATTTACCGTTCTCTGGTAACTAACAAGTTGTTTATTTCTGCATGACCAACTAGGCCTAATTATAAGTCTTCAGCTAAAGTTTTTTCCATTTTGGTCAAGGAACTATGTGTGGCCCATAATGATACTTAAAGTTAGTATTTGTTATAATTTTATTAATATAATCAGTATATTATTATTATTATTATTATGTCCCTCAAATAAAAGGCATTAGCCTAATTCTACATATAAACTCAAAATAAATGTGTATTTGTTCTTCATTGTGGCATAACTCAAAAGAATTAGAACAAAACATAGCTCTTATTCATTCACACATACTGAGTGTGCAATTACTGTTATTTTTATTTTCTTGACTAGATGTTAGTGGAACCTGATATGATAGCCAGTGACTAAAGGGCATTATTTTGCCAAAGTTCATCGATTTAAAAAACTTCTAGATTAATAAATGTCTCACATAAAAATATTCACATACCTAAAATGAGTTCTCAGAATTACATAGGATGTGTGATTGTCATGCTCCTTTTGCTGTTTGTTTGCCCAGGATAATTTTTCTTACCTTTATATGTACAGGGTTGAACTCTGTAGTCCCATAGTCTCTTCAGCTAAGGATATCTCTGTGCTGGGAATATCTCGAATTTCCCTCAAGGCTTGATGATAGTGCCAGTGAATATTTTAGGTAATTTTGATGACCATAATTAAAACAGGTAGCTCAGATATTTATTTTGAAGAGAAAAGAACTGAAAACTTTTTAAACATGCTTCTCAGGAAGCAATTGTTAATAATAGTATTTTTTTCCCCTTCCAATTTTCCAGTTTAAGTGCAGGTGTCGAAGACGTATATTTGCCCCAGGAGATTACAGGAATAAAATTATGTTAAATCTATTTAAGCATAAAATAATCAATTTCATAACAGATCCAAAATTTTATTAGAGATACCATTCAGCTTGTATTTTCTGTGCTGACTTATTTATGCTGGAGAATAGTATCTCTTCAGATGCATGCTTACTCTGAACTTGTACATATCGGCAATTGGTTTTATATTTTGCATCCTATAAATGTTGCCAAAAAAAGAAAAAAAAAGGGCTTCATTATCTTACTACAAGCCAGACATGGTTCAATGAATGCCAAAAGCAAATGACTACAGAATTCCAAAGCAGTAGGATTTTTTTAGGGTTATGATGTTTAGAGTTCGTTTATTTAGTATGTGGGATCCGAACCCTCGGGCGGGAGCGCCGCCGCGCTTCCCAAGCGGCGCACCATCCAGTGCGCCACCGGGCCGGCCCCTAAAGGGCATTATTTTGCTGAAGTTCATCGATTTAAAAAAATTCTAGATGAATAAATGTCTCATGTAAAAATATTCACATACCTAAAATGAGTTCTCAGAATTACATAGGATATGTAATTGTCATGCTCCTTTTGCTGTTTGATTGCCCAGGATAATTTTTCTTACCTTTATATGTACAGGGTTGAAATCTGTAGTCCCATAATCTCTTCGGCTAAGGATATCTCTGTGCTGGGAATATCTCGAATTTCCCTCAAGACTTGATGATAGTGCCAGTGAATATTTTAGGTAATTTTGATGACCATAATTAAAACAGGTAGCTCAGGTATTTATTTTGAAGAGAAAAGAACTGAAAACTTTTTAAACATGCTTCTCAGGAAGCAATTGTTAATAATAGTATTTTTTCCCCCTTCCAATTTTCCAGTTTAAGTGCAGGTGTTGAAGAGGTATGTTTGCCCCAGGAGATTACAGGAATAAAATTATGTTAAATCTATTTAAGCATAAAATAATCAATTTCATAACAGATCCAAAATTTTATTAGAGATACCATTCAGCTAATTTAACATATTTCTATGCCTCAGTTCGTATTTTCTGTGCTGACTTATTTATTCTGGAAAATAGTATCTCTTCAGATGCATGCTTACTCTGAACTTGTACATATCGGCAATTGGTTTTGTATTTTGCATCCTATAAATGTTGCCAAAAAAAAAAGGGCTTGATTATCTTACTACAAGCCAGACATGGTTCAATGAATGCCAAAAGCAAATGACTACAGAATTCCAAAGTAGTAGGATTTTTTAGGGTTATGATGTTTAGAGTTTGTTTATTTACCCCATTTATTTTCATAAAGAAACTAATAATTAAGATGACAGATTTCAGAAGTTAAAAATTCAAATGAACACCCTGCTGATTACTATGAAGTAATATAATACCTGTAACCTAGAGGAAGTTCACATCAGTTAAAATGACATTTTATATAAAAGAAAAGGTCAGTTCTACAAAATACATTCGACCTATTAATTCACACTAGAAAACTGTGGTTGCCTAAGTAGTCATTGCTCTGGACTTGTAAAGGCCTCCAAACCCAGTTAAGGTGATAGGAAAAAAGAAAGAAGAGCAACCTAGCAATTTTCAGCAGAGAGTTTAGTCATCAGAAACCCGGGGCGCCTTTAACACAATTACAGGTTAAACTAATTTGATTTATAACAATGAAAGAATCTTCTGCTTATACTTGAGTTACAGCACATCTCTTTGTAGATATCCACACAATAGAAAGCCAGGGCAGGTGATATACAGTAGAACAAAGCACTGATGTCAAGCAAAGGAAATTCTGCACTTAGATGAAATTTTATCTGCTTATTTGATTAAAAGGTGGTAGGTAGGAAAGAAGACTGGTAGGTGGTAGGTATGCAGACACGTTGAATATATTAGGTAGGAAAAAACAGATCCATGAGGCTGTATTTAGTAATATTCATTGCAGATTTCCTTGGATAATTGATTTTGGCTCATTGTCTTTAGACTATAAGAGACAGAGACTCTATTCACTATTTAAAACATTTCCTAGAATGTAGCTTCGATCAGAAAAGTATGAAAACATCTTGCAACATTCTCTCTTTTACCTCCCAAAGCGCTATGGTAAGGCTTTTGAAATATTTCATCATTTTTCTTTAGTTCTTGGAATGATGTCTGGGAGAGTGCCCTTTGTAAGTACAGTGGTTTTCCATATTCCCTGTAGCCTTGCCTACTCAGAAAGCTTCATTTACACAGATACTGTAAATCAGCATCCCTGGTGATCGATCAGCTGGAAGTTTTATGACTGTGCCTAAAAGGAATTGTTGTGCTTTCACATTTCTCATCTTAAATAATTAGAAATTAAAAGTGGCTCTTCTGCATTTATGGTTTATTCATGTGAAGGAAAACAAACTTGGTCAAGCAACTGGAGTTATCAGTTCAGTTCAATATATAAATTCACTGACATACACTTATCCAGCCAAAATAATCTGTACATACTCGATTTATATTACACATAGTTCCTAACGTTTCTGTTTTCAAGCTGAGAAAAAAATAGTCATTTTATGTTATAACCTTTAGTAAATTCTTTCCTAAATTGATGAAGAAAAGCACAGCAAATCAAAGGTCGATGACGTAAGATAGTGGACCAAAGTTCAGTTCAAACAATTTAACAAATCTTGAACTCCACTTACTCAATTGTAAAATGGAGATAATAACCCCACCTACGATTATCTCACAAGGTTATTGTTGGGTTCATTTGAGAAAAAATATGCCTAAAAATGTTTTGAAAATTATAAAACCACATCCTAAACAAGTAAAATTATAAAATTAGATTTGAAACAATACCAATTAGTTGGGGGTAAAATACATTGCATACAGAGCTCCCGAAAACATCTCCGTGTCATCAAGGAGAAAACGGTTTCACTTGTCTAGGTCACAAAGGCCATGGTTCTGTTGCATCAACATACTGGTTTATCATGCATGGAGTACATCTTTTCTGAAAGCTAGAAATCTCCAATCAGAAGACTTTTTCCAGAATATAAAAAAGAGTTTCACCTCAATGCATTGTATTTGTATGACATGTGAAATTATACAAAACTGTTGAATCATTTCCTAGAATAGAGTCATAGTATCCAGAATCTGGCAGAGGATTGGATGACGGTTCTAGTACAAGTCCTCATCCCTTATGTACTTTCCCCCTTTGAAGTGGAAGAGCATACAAATTGTGTAATTCAGGTATAAATTATAGACTACTTATAACTGGCATTTCTTAAAAATGTAAGCAATATGAGTTTAGCATGGGGAGACAGTCAGTCAGATAAAAATAACCGATCCACACCGAATAAAAATCAGATAAAACTGACTGTTGACTGCTCTCCATACATTTAGATCTTTTATGTGTGAATTATCATAACCAGATGCAGATTTTCTTGTTTTAGGAATTTTCCCTAAAACCACCCCACCTAAGGAAATTTTCTTTATAAATTTGGCAGTTTTGTGTCTAGAACAAGTCTTCCAAAACACACTATTTTAGAATTTGTGGAAAAGTGTAATGGGTGAAGCAAATTAATTTTGAGGGGGAAATCTAATGAATTTTTATAATCAATTAATTGAGGTTTAATTTGAATGCAATAAAATACATTCAAATTAAGTACAAATGTATGCAATTGTGTGATTTCCATCAAAATCAATATATTGAAGATGTCTATCACCCCCAAATTTCCTTTATATTTCTCTGCAATAACCCTTACCCCAACCTCTGGCCCCAAGCAACCATTGATCTACAACTGGCCACTAATTTAATTTCCAGAATTCCATAATAATGAAATTATGCAATATATCAGTTTTGTGTTATTCTCTCAGTATAAAGTTTTGGAGACTCATCCATATTTTTGCAACAATTAGCAGTTCTTTCCATTTAATTCCATTACATGGAAATAACACAATATGTTCATCCTTTAACCTGTTGATGGGAATTTGAACATGTTTCCAGTCCTTGACTATAACAAGTAAAGCTGCTATGTCCATTTGTGTCGGTCCTTAAAAACTAACGCCACCTTGGGCCGGCCCGGTGGCGCACTGCTACAGTGTGCCGCTTAGGAGTGTGGCGGCGCTCCCGCTGAGGGTTCGGATCCCACATGCAGACTGGCCGCTCACTGGCTGAGCGAGGGGCAGGCGCAGCACCGAGGGTTGCGATCCCGTTGCCGGTCCCGGTCCGGTACGGGCGCGACACTGAGGGTTGCGATCCGTTGCCGGTCACGAAAAAAGACAAAAAGGAAAAAAAAAACAAAACAGAAAACAAAAAACTAACGCCACTTTAAGTGACATTACATTACAGGTGGTACCATTGTGGGCCCACAAGGGCGTATTAATGCGGCAGCCTAAGACTGAGCCAGGAGGAAGTAGGGTGGGAGTGTCTGCGGGAAACTTGCCTTAGCCCTTATTGGCCAAATATGTGCTTCTGCTCTCGTGAACACTGCGTGATTGCAATAGCTAGGCATTGAGACAGGATGCATGCTCTCGTAACCTTTAAGCTGATAGGATTATGTAAAAAACCTCCCTTCCCCATTTGCCTTTAAAAGCAAGTGCTTGTGTGATAATATACGGAACTGCTCGACAGAATCCCCGCCACGTCTGAGTGTCCTTTAACCGGGCTGGTTGGGGCCGGTGGTGTGCTCACCTCTCTTCACGGCTCTCTTCCCCTGTCTCCTTCCAAAGGGGACTGGAGGGAAAGAGGAATCCGGGCCATTCGCTCACCCACCAAAAGGAATGAGGCTAGGGCTGGTGGACCCGACACAATTGTATTGACATGTTTTCATTTCTCTTGAGTGAATGTCTAAGGATGGAATGTCCTGGATCAAATGGTGAGTGTGTGTCTAACTTTATTTAAAAGCCTGCCAAATCACTGTCCAAATTGATTGTACCACTTTATACCCCCATCAGCCGTATATGAGAATTCAGGGTGCTCTAATGTCCTCTCACACATTAGATGTTGTCATTCTTATTTTTGTATCCATTACAGTGTCTGTGCAGTGTTATTGTATTTTCATTTTAAGTTCCATTCCCTGATGATTAATGATGTTAGAAATCTTTTCATTGTTTATTGGTTATTCATGTATCTTTTGTTGTGATTGTCTATTCACATCTCTTGTCCATTTTGTTATTGGCTTGTTTGACCTCTTACTGTTGAATTGTCGTATGTTTTTATATATTCTAGATAAAGTCCTTTGTCAGATCCCCTTTCTCTCTCTCTATCTCTCTCTCTTTCTCTCTCTCTCTCTATATATATATGTATATACACACACACACATACATACATACATATATATGTATACATAAACACACACAAATCAAAAAAACTCAAGAAACCCCAAGCAACATAATACAAACACAACAAGACAAGCTAGGGTTACAGGAAAGCTGCCAGGCTTGAATGGGTGCAGGGGCGAGAAAGGGCTCTACAGCAGGCCTAGGCTGCAGTATAAGCGGTCCTGCTGCTTAGGCTGTATGATCTGGCAGGACATGTAGTCTCAGAGATGTCAGTGGTGGAAACAGTGTGGTGCATATGGCAAGTCTCAGTGAGAGAATCACAACACAGGCTCCCGGGATTCTGGAGCAAAGCCATGCCCTTTGTAGCAAAGAATTACATGTTGGACCTGGGAGTGCTTGACAAGTGATCACTGGGAACTGACTGTTATAGGCAGGGTTCTATTAGAAATAGCAAGTGATGAAATCAGAAGGGCCACGAAGCGGTCCACGGTAGGGTGGAAATAGTAAATATGAAATCAAGGCCAAGCAGGACTACAGGACGTGAGTAAGTTGAATCAGCAGGTAACCTAGATCCTCCCGTTACCCACCACATTTACACCAGCAACCCTCCTCCAGCTTATATCTAGGTCTGTGTTTGGGTCCCTATGGCCAGCTGAAGGAGGTTTTTAGTCCAACCTTGGTTTAAAGTTGTAACTCTATTACTGCTACATGCAAGGGTAACTCTGAAAGGCAGAAGAAAGGGAAAGTCCTCTTGACCAGCAGAGATGGGAGCAGTGGAGTGGGCCTAGTCATCTTTATGTGGAAAGTGAAATGCCCTGAGGCAGAAATATAAACAGATTTCTTTTCCCTGGTCAATGGGCCAGCCATCTGGTCATTTTGGAGCACACATTAATCCTCACAAGAAAGCAATCACCACGGAAGAGACTTGAAACAACCAAACAGACAATATGATTCAGCAAGTTGTCATTAGCCCATCTTCATGACTGGCCTTCCTGGAATAGGCACAATAATGACATGTGGCCATGGTGGCAGAGATGGAGGACACATGTGAGCCCAACTGCCTGGACTTCTACTTATGGGTTGACCTAACTGATACAGGAGGTGCTCAGTTTCCCTGGGCTGGGGTTTCAGGACAGGCCTTTTAC
>NW_007740138.1:1184-2616 GCF_000696425.1 Galeopterus variegatus | reverse complement strand
GAATCCCGGCAGAAGGCAGAGTCGTTGCTCACCTTCCTGGAGGCAACCTGCACTTTTCTGGCTGAAGTGTGTAAATTTTACTTTGTATCGAGCTTACTTTCAGCAAGCAGCTGCTCACTCCCTGGAGCCGCCTGCACTTTGTCCTGCACTTTAGGTAAGTTTTTCTTGCCTTGGTGTTGGACTTGATGTCTGCACTGAACTTACTTCTGTGTTAAACGTGGTGTGGGCCCTGCTCAGTCTCTGGAGCTATGCCACACAACTCTCTGTGGAACCTGCATTTCTTATCTGTTATATTAACCTTGTTCTCACTGTCTACTGTGACTCTGCCCTTGAATTCTTTCCCGTGGTGGNTATATTAACCTTGTTCTCACTGTCTACTGTGACTCTGCCCTTGAATTCTTTCCCGTGGTGGGTTGAGAACCTGGTAAGAGGACTGGGTGGGTTGAGGCCAACTATTGGGTCCCCTGGACCCTACTTCTGACATCACAACTACTACCGCCTCTGAATGTCCTACTTTTCAACCACATAAATCAATATTTAGACTCCTACTTGAGGACTCTGATTGAAAATATAAAACAAGTGCTGTCTTTGAATAACCAGTGGTTCATCCTCAGTGGGATACATCCTTATTCCAGGGCTGGGTTTACCTTTCCTGCCCTGCTCCACAGGGAGCAGCTTGACTCACAGAGTCCTGGAAAAGTGTTTTAAAGATACAGGTGAAGCACTGCCTCAAAAGAGACATTCTGGATGCAGTGGGGTCCTATCCTCTGTAAATATTCAATCATAGATCACTCTCTAGTAGTGCTTCCCCAAGAGGAAGAATACATAGGTCCAGGAAACAGGAGGTAGAGGCAGGAGTATCCTCCCCTACCCCCATTCCCAATGATCCTCTAAAGTGTTTCTGTGCTGCTCATACCTGCACCTCTGAGTCGGTACGGCATGAAGTCATGCTCTCCAAAGAAGGTTATTGTTGGGTGCTTTGGATTTCTTGTGTCTAGTAGCTAAAAGGGAATAGAAGACATTGCCATGGGGGCAGGGGTAACTGACCCTCATGAGGAGGAGGTAAGGGGCTGCTTTTCTGCAAAAGAAGCAGAGATGAAATACACACACACACACACACACACNAACAGGATCTGTAAATCTAATTACATTCAAACAACATTAAAGGAGGAAAACAAGGGAGCTCAGTTACAAACATGTGTATATTTACTGTTCTCTGGTAACTCACAGGTTGTTTATTTCTGCATGACCAACTAGGCCTAATTATAAGTCTTCAGCTAAAGTTTTGTCCATTTTGGCCAAGGAACTATGTGTGGCCCATAACAAGACTTAAAGTTAGTATTTGTTATAATTTTATTAATACAATCAGTATATTATTATTATTATTATGTCCCTCAAATAAAAGGCATTAGCCTAATTCTACATATAAACT
>NW_007740138.1:0-330 GCF_000696425.1 Galeopterus variegatus | reverse complement strand
TTTGCCTTTAGAGTGAGTATTTTTAGAATTTTCAATGGGATTTTTAAAAAGAATAAAATACATCAAAAAGAACAGAAGATTTTAAAATAACAGCAGACCAAAAAAGAATGAAGTAAAGAGGAATATAAAAAATTTAAAGTCCTAAAAATGAAAACTAAATAGAAAAAGAAGCATACATACAACAACAAACACTAAGAGAGAACTAGACAACTTGATGATAATGATTAATTTTTTCAGATAAAGGGATTTTAAAAATTAGTTAAGAAAGTCCCTAACACATGTCTGATAGGAGTTCCAAAATCAGGAAAACAAAGGAATGAAGGAGAAGCC
>NW_007740137.1:2168-31817 GCF_000696425.1 Galeopterus variegatus | reverse complement strand
GAAACAAAAAACTATATCTGCAGAGAGGCATGCGTAGGGACATTCAAAGCAATGTTATTCATGAACAGAGAAACACACTGTGCCGTGGTCATCCTGTGAAATATCACGTAACAATAAAACAGAACGCCACGTACAGGGGGGAAGAATCCCGAAAACACCACATGAAGCAAAAGAAGCCAGGCACAGAAGCACGGTGTGATTCCATTCACAGGAAATCTAAGAACAGGCAAAACCCGCCCCAGTGACAGCAGTCCCAGCATGGACGCGCTGCTGGGGAGGGGGTGGGCGTGCCTGGAGAGGGGCTCAAGGCAACTTTCTAGGGAGATGGAAATACTCGGCACTGTGGGGGTTTTAGGGAGGTGGTTACAGGGGTGCCTACAATTGTTAAAATGTACTAAATTAAGATCTGTGCAGCTTCTTGTATTAGATTGTATCTTTAATAAAAAAGAAGAGGAAAAGAGTGCACATTGACATAAATACCTGTCACGCACACCCGCCTTCTCCCTGCTCTGGGGCTGGCTTCCCACTCGCCCTCCTCCAAGGCCTTGCATAGAGAGGGGATTTGCTCTGCTGAGCACATCCATGCTCATTTTCAACTGCACATTTGAGATTTGGGGCATGGGTGGGTGTAGTCTTTCTTGGTCATTGTGTTTTTCTAACANGTGATGGGCCATAATAATCATATACATTTTATATTGACAAAATAAAAATTAAAAAAAAAAATGTCCTGAATATTGCAAAAGGCATAAACCTATAGATTCAAGAAGCTGAGTGAACATCAAATAGGGTAATTTCAAAATAAATTCACACCAAGTTTTGCTGTAATCAAATTTATGAAAACTAAATAAAAAATTTTTTGATAAAGCTAGAGAAAAATGACATAGCAAACTCTTGGTCAATACAGGTTGAACTGCATGGGCCCACTTATACACAGATTCTTTTCTATAAATATATTGGAAGATTTTTGGTTAACAGTTAAGTAGCCTGCCACCAGTAGGCTATGAGTAGGCTATTCGTAGTTAAGTACTTAACTACTACTTAAGTAATGATGCGCCCCTCTTCTCCCTATGGGGCTTGGGGCATGCAGTGCAGCACAGTAGTGGCTGGGGGAGAGTAATACATGGAAGTTTGACTGCACAGGGGGTCAGTGCCCCAGCCCCTGCATTGTTCAAGGGTCAACTATATAGGGACAAAACAATTCAAATGACAGTGTGTTTTTTTATCAGAAATCATGGAAGCCACAAGGAAGCTGTACAACATTTTCAATTGCCGAAAGAAAAAGAAATTTCAATGCAGAATTCTATAACTGGCGAAAATATTCAGGAATGAAGAAGTTAAGACATTCTCAGATGATAGAAAACCAAGAATGTGTCATTAGCAGACCTACCCTAAAAGAAAGGCTAAAGGAAGTTCTCTAAAGACAAAGGGAATGATAAAAGAAGGAGTCTTGGAACATCAGAAAAGAAGAAAGAACAATGGAAAGAAAAGAAATGTGTAAATGCAATAGACTTTCCTTTTCCTGTTAAGTTGAGTAAATTGACAATGGAAGCAGAAATTGTAACACTGTCTGATATGGTTCTAAAAGTATTTAGAAGAAATATTTGAGACAGTTATAAATAGAGAGGGCAAAAGGATGTAAAGGGAAGTAGGATTTGTACACTTCACTTATTTGTAAAGTTCCACCACCAGTAGACTGTGATAAGCCATACACACACACACACACACACACACACACAGTGTATACACATACATAATATACCACCTAGAGAAACCACTTAAAAATATTTAGAAATAGTTATCCTCAAAAATACGTTAGATCAGCACCGCACTCTCCCGAGTGAGCCACTGGCTGGCCCAAAAATACTTTAGATCAATCAAAACAAAATTTAGAAATATATATTCAGGTAACCCACAGGAAGGCAGGACAAGAAAGAAAAAGTAACAGAAAATGAACAAATGAAAATAATAACATGGGAGAATTAAGCTCTAACATATAATTATATTAAATACAAATGATCCAAATATACAATAAAAAGACAAAGATTAGCAGAGAGTGTTAAAAAATCACCTCACTGATGTCTGCAAGAAACTCACTTCAAATATAATGACATAGGTAAGTTGAAAGTGAAAGGATAGAAAGATATCACATATCACAAAAACAAATGAAATCAGGAATGGCCATATTAGTATGAGATAAAGTAGACTTCAGAAGAAAATTACCATAGACACAGACACATTAAATAGTGATAAAAGGGTCAATTTAAGAATAAATAGTAACCTTATATACAAAGCAACAAAGATATAAGATATGTGAAGCCAACACTGACAGAACTGAAAGAAGTAATGAACAAGTCTACAATTAGAGTTGGTGATATCACACCCTTTCTCAACAGTTAATAGGACAATTACAGAGAAAAAGCAAGGACACAGAAGAACTTAACAACACAATCAATCAACAGGATCTAGTCCATGTTTATGTAATACTCCACCCAACAACAGAAGAATATGCATTGTTTCCAAGCACTCATGGAACATATAAAAAGATAGATCATGACCTGGGCCATTAAAAAAAGCTTAATTTTTTTTTTCAATTGAAATCATACAAAATATTTTCTCTGACCACAATAGAATTAAACTAGAAATCAGTAACAGAAAAATAACAGGAAAATCTGCAAAGACTTAGAAACTAAACAGCGTGCTTCTAAATAATCTATGTATCAAAGTCTTAAGGGAAAAAAAATACATTGGAATAAATGAAAATATGACATGCCCACATTTGTGGGATGCAACTAAAGCAGTACTGAGGGAAATTTATAGCACTAACTGCTTACATTTAAAATGAGAAAAAGTTTCAAATATTCTAATCTAGCACACTGAGAACATATAAAGGGAAGAATAAACCTAAAACAATAAAGATAAGAGTAGAAGGACTGACAAAGTAAAGAGAGAAGACACAGTTTACCTATATCTGGAATGAAATAAGTGATATTACTAGAGAACCTGCAGACATCAAAAGGATAATAAGGAAATACTACAAACAACTATATTCCACATGAATTTGACTCCTTAGATGAAGTGGACCAGCTCCTTAAAAAGCACAGACTACCACAGCTCTCTCAATATGAAGTAGGTAATTTGAATATCCCTAAAACTATTAAGGTAACTTAATTCATAGTTTTAAAACCCCAAGAAAGAAATCTTCATGCCCAGATGGTTTTGCAGGAGAATTCTATCAATCATATAAAGGAGAATTCAAATCAGAGAATAGAAGAGTAAAAGAACATATTACCTTGATACCAAGACCAGATAAAGACAGTAAAAAGGAAGAAAAATACAAACCAGTATCCCTCCTGAATTAGATGCAAAAATCTTTAGCAAAATATCAGCAAATAGAACTCAGAAATATTTAAAACATAATTTTACAGTGTGACCAAGTGGAGTTATTGCAGTGATGCAAGTCTGGTCCAACTTTTTTAAATCAATCAACGGAATATGCCATATTAATAGGCTAAAGAAGAGATATCACATAATGATATGAATTGATTCAGAAAAAGTATTTGACAAAATTCAACACCCATTCATAATAAATACTCTGAAGACTAGGGATAGAGGGAAACTTTCTCATCTTGATAAAGAGCATCCACAAAACACCTACAGCTAACATACTTAGTGATGAAAAACTGAATGCTTTTACTTCTAAGATTGGGAATAATGCAGGGATACCCACTTTTGCCACCTTATTCAGCATACCATTGGAAGGCCTAGCCAGAGCATTAAGCGAGGAAAAATAAATAAAAAATATACAGATTGGAAAGGAAGAAATAAAACTGTTTCTATTTGCAGATGACATGATTGTCTATGTAGAAAATTCCAAGGAATCTACAAAAATAAAAAAATTCTTAGAACCAATAGGTGAGTTCAGCACAGTCACGGCATACAATATCAGCATACAAAAATTGCATTTGCATATACTGGCAATGAACATACAGACACTGCCGAAGAATGCAATCTAAAGAACTAATAACGGAGAGGCATAACATGTTAATGGGTTGAAAGACTCAACATAGTAAAAGTATCAGTTCTCTCCAAATTCATATACAGGTATAACTGTCAAAATTCCAGCAAGATTTTTTTGGAAGATAGAAGTCTATATTTTTCCAAAATTTAGATGTAAAGGCAAAGGAGCTAGAATAGCTAAGAGAATTTTGAAAAAGAAGTTTGAAGTGGGAAGAAACACTGTACCAAATTTCAAGACATTTATATGGCTACAGTAATCCAGTCTGTTTGGTATTGATAGAGGGATACACATAGCTCATTAGAGCAGGACAGAGAACCCAAAGTAGACTCACAATAATATATCTAATTGATTGCAAAACAAATTAAATGGAGGAAGGATAGCCTTTTCAACAAATGATGCTGTTGCAATCCATTGATCCCCCTTCCCCAAAAAAATTTAACACAAAAGGGATCATAGAGTTAAATGTAAAGCATTAAGACTATTAATCTTTTAAAAGAAAACGTAGAAAAATTTTCAGGACCTAGGGCAAGGCACAGTCCATAAAAGGAAGGACTGATAAATTAGTTGTCAACAAAGTTAAAAACTTTTGCTCTATGAAAGCCTATTTTCAGAGCATGAAAAGACAAGTTGCAGATGGGGAGAAAATGTTGCAAATCACATAGCCAACAAAAACTAGTATCTAAAATGTGTAAAGAACTCTTAACACTCAACAGTAAAAAAAAAAAAAAAAAAATCAATGTAAAAATGGGCAAAAGACATAAACATTTCACTGAAGAAGATAGGCAGATGACAAATAAACACATAAAAATATGTTCAACATCATTAGCCATTAGGGAAATGCAAATTAAAAGCTTAATCAGATATCACCACACACCTATAAAAAAAAAAAAAAAAAAAAAAAATCAATGTAAAAATGGGCAAAAGACATAAACATTTCACTGAAGAAGATAGGCAGATGACAAATAAACACATAAAAATATGTTCAACATCATTAGCCATTAGGGAAATGCAAATTAAAAGCTTAATCAGATATCACCACACACCTATTAGAATGGCTAAAATTAAAAAAAATAGTGAAAATACCAAGTACTGGTGAGAAGACTGAGAAACTGAATTTCTCATACATTACTGGTAGTAATTGTAGTGACACTGAAGGATTTTATGTCTGATCGAGGACCATGAGATGGCATTAGCACATAAGTTTTGTTTGGGTAGTGTTTTGAAAGATTTTCACCCAGGGACGTCCCTCACAGCATGAGACCATCCAGACTGCAACACAGGTTGTAGAAGAGGTCAAGGGAACTCACTGGGGAGAGGAGCTTGATAGGTCTACATGATGTCACTAGGCAGCATGCTAGGGACTCTCTGGGTCAGAGAACTCTGAAGGTCAGCAGCAGCTTGGGGTCTTCATTGCCCCTCATTTTATCTTATCTATGATTAGCAAATGTCAGCTATAGTTTTACAGGATATATAAAGCAGACACTAAGAATATGCTTATGTTTAAAATGATTGGATGTGTAAAATTTTGAGATTGGTACCATCAGGCTTTTGAGCTAATGGGTTCCCAGCCTGAAATGAAGAAGTAAACAACATAGGGCCAATATATAGAGGCCATTATTGGCTCATTTATATAACAATCCATCCCCTGGATCCATGTCTTTTTGTCTGTTTCTTTTGTTTTGTATTTTGTAAAATATATATAACATAAGATTTACAATTTTAAGTGTACAATTCAGTGGCATTCAGTGTTGTACATCACCACTATTTCTAGAACTCTTTCGTCATCCCAAACAGAAACTGCATACCCATAAATAAAAAAAATAACTTCCCCTTTCCCTCTCCTTGCAGCCCCTGCCAACCTCTGTCTGTCTCTCTGAATTTGCCTATTGTAGGTACCTCATATAAGTGGAATCATACAATATTCACCCTTTTGCATCTGGCTTCTTTCACTTAGCATAATGTTTTCAGGGTGTAACCATGTTGTAACAGATGCTTTCAATTTGGGGGGTATGTACCTAGAAGTGGAATTGCTGGATCATATGGTAATTTTATGTTTAACTTTTTGAAGGACTGTCAAACTGTTTTCCATGGTGGTTATACCATTTTACATTCCTACCAGCAATGCACAAGGGTTCCAATTTTTCTACGTCCTCACTGGTACTTGTTTTTTCCTTTTTCCTTTTTCTTTTTTTTTAATATGGTAGCCATACTAATGTGTATGTGGAGTGGTATGTCATTGTGGTTTTGATTTGTATTTCCATAATGACTAGTGATGTCCAGCATCTTTTTGTGTGCTTATTACCCATTTGTGTATCTTCTTTGGAGAAATATCTAATCAAGTCCTTTGCCCATTTTCAAACTGAGTTATTTGGTTTTTGTGGTTGAGTTTTAGGAGTCCTTTATATATTCTGGACATTAATCCCTTACCATACTTGTATAGATGATTTGGAAATATTTTCTTCTATTCTTTGGGTTGTCTTTTCACTCTCTTGATTGTGTCCTTTGATGCACAAAAGTTTTTAATTCTGATAAAGTACAGTTTATCAATTTTTTCTTTGTTGCCTATGCTTTTGGTGTCATATCTAAGAAATCATTGCCAACTTCAGTATCATGAAGATTTCCACCTTTGTTCTCTTCTAAGAATTTTACAGTTTTAGCTTTCACATTTCAGTTTACCTGTCTGGTCAAGAGGCTCCAGGATGCAAATTTTGGGCTTTCTGCAACTTCTCATTTTAACTCTTATCATCAGGAGGACTAGTGGGAGAGCCAAAGTGATAGCCTCTTTTAGTTTATCTAGTACCCATTGTTGCTCAGATTCTCACTGAAAAGTAGAAGACTTACAGGTGACTTGATAGCAAATATTGGAGGTAGAGAATGTGTTAGAGCCAGAATCCAAATAGTCCTATCAAATGTTGGACCTTCTTTACACATGGGGGAGGTTGGAGCACTAGGAACTTGTCTTACTAGACAGAAATAGTTCACACTTCTTCCAATGTGCTTCTTTCCAAATGTAGCTCCAAAACTGAACAGACTGGGAGAGGTCTTGTACCTTATATGGGACAATTGCCCATCTGCAGTAGAATGAATGTTTATATTCCCCCCAAATTCATATGTTGAAATCCTAACATCCAATGCAATGGCATTAGGAGATGAGTAATTAGGTCATGGATTAGTGATGATGGGATTAGTGCCCCTATAAAAGAGACCACAGAGAGCTTTCTTGCCCCTTCTGCTCTCATGGATTAGTGAGGATGGGATTAGTCCTTTTATAAAAGACCACAGAAAGCTTTCTTGCCCCTTCTGCCATGGGAGGACACAGTGAAAAGACAGCTGTCTGTGAACCAGGCAGAGGGCCTACACCAAACACTGAGTCTGCTTGTACCTTGATCTTGGGCTTTCCAGCCTTCAGAACTGTGAGGAATAGATTTCTGTTTTTAATAAGACACCCAACCTGTGGTAGTTTGTTATAGCAGCCCAAATGGACTAAGACACCATCCCCTCTCAGTGAGGTGTTTGCTCATAGTTGCAGTGGCCTGTGAGACAGAGTTTTGGTCAGGTCCAGTGAGGAGCATGTCATCAGTGTAATGCCAAAGCTGAATTCTTGCTGGGAATGTGGGGCAGACAGCTAGGTCATGTCTGCAAAGCACATGTGCAATCCCAGAGCTATTTACGTATCCCATAGGCAGCTGGCAATAGATGTACTGTTGACCTTCAAAGGTGAAGGCAAATTGTGGTTGACTCTCCTGCAAAATGTTTACTGAATAGAACCACGTTAGGCAAGTCTATAACTTCACACCATTTGCCTATGTGGTTTTGAATGTCATCCGTTAAGATAATAGAGGTGCTCTAATAAGTTCAGACTGCCACTTTGTCTCAGAGATCCTCTCAGCTCTCTGATAACAGGCGAGAAAGAAGCCACTCGGTTAGCACCTGGAGAAGTTGGGATATGTGTGGTCTAACTCCTCTTCTTGAAGCTGCAACTGGAGGTTCCCTCCTGATCCTATGGCACTGTGCTGGGGGTGGGATTGCGGTGAATGGGTGTCTCTGCTTTTCCTACTGGTTTCACTGTGGCTGTTTCCACACTCACCTTTAGTGCCAGAGCCTCTCAACTAATTTCTGGATTTCTCACAAAAGGAATTGATTCTTATGTTGCCGTTGAATCAGTGTGTCTGTGAAGGGAAGGAGAATCCAGGGCTTTCTATTCCTCCATCTGGCTGATGTCATTCTTTTCTCTTATCATTTATTTTTAATTAATTATTTATTTGTGTTTATTGAAATGTAATTGTACATATCTGTTGGGTACAATGTTGAATATCAATACCTATGTGCAATATGTGATGCTCAAATCAGGATAATTAGTATATTTAATTGTACATTACACAGTGTAATTATTTTTTGTGGCCCTTTACCAATTTCTCACTAACCTGCCCTCTTTCTCCCCCTCCCCTGGTGGCCTCAGTTCTGTTCTCTTTTTTTGAAAGTTCAATGAATTGCTGTGATTGTTGTCTGTCTGTCTTTTTTTATTTATTCAGTTTTTTTTAGCTCCCACTTATGAGTGACGACATACAGTATTTCTCTTTCTGATCCTGGCTTATTTCACTTAATGTAATTTTCCCTAAGTTCATCCACGTTCCTGTGAATGGTAGAATTTCATTCATAGTATTCCATTGTGTATATATACCACATTTTCCTTATCTGGTCATCCGATGATAGACATGTAGGTTGGTTCCAGCTCTTGGCTATTGTAAATAGAGCTGCAATGAACATGGGAATGCAGATATCCCTTCAACAAGATGATTTCCATTCCCTTAGGTATACCCCGCAGCAGGATTGCTGAATCATATGGCAATTCTATCTGTAGTTGTTTGAGGAACCTCTGTACTGTTTTCCATAATGGTTACACTAATTTATAGTCCTACCAACAGTGTAGGAGGGTTCCCCTTTCTCTGTATCCTTGTCAGCATTTGTTATTCTCATCTTTTTGATGCTGGCCAGTCTAAGAGGCATGAGATATCTCAGTGTGGTTTTGATTTACATTTTCCTGATGGTTAGGGATGTTGAACATTTTTTCATGTGTCTGTTGGCCATTTGTACATCTTCTTTTGAGAAATGCCTGTTTAGCTCCTTTGCCCATTTTTAAATCAGTTTACTTTTTTTTTTTTTTTTAACTGAAGTTATTTGAGTTCCTTCTGTATTCTGGATATTAATCCCTTGTTCGATGCATAGTTTGCAAATGTTTTTTTCACTTTCTGTAGGTTGTCTTTTCTCTGTTAATTGTGTCTTTTGCTGTTCAGAAGCTTTTTATTTTGATATAATCACATTTGTTTATTTTTTTCTTTTTTTGCCTGTGCTTTTGGGGTCTTATTCATAAAGTCTTTGCCCAGTCATATACTTACATTGGGAAGTGTTTCCCCTGTATTTTCTTTTAGGAGTTTTATAGTTTCAAGTCTTATATTTAAGTATTTAATCCATTTTGAATCTTATTTCTTAAAACTACATGTGAATCTGTAATCTCATTAAAAGTTTAATTTGGGCTGGCCCCATGGCTCACTTGGGAGGAGAGTGCAGCGCTGGTAGCGCCGAGGCCACAGGTTTGGATCCTATATAGGGACGGCTGGTGCGCTTACTGGCTGAGGGTGGTGCAGGCAACACCAAAGGGGTTACGATCCCCTTAGCAGTCAAAAAAAAAAAGAAAGTTTGATTTAAAAAAAAAAAGAAAAAGAAAAAACCTTAAGTTTGCTCAGCTCCAAAAGTCTCCTTTAGCAGAGGTCTTTCTGATGGGAAATTTATTTTTCAATTATGAGCATGTCCAGTCTTAATGTCACCAGAATTGCATAATTTTTTACATTTTCCCACTACCCGGCTAATATTTTCATAGGATGAGGAAAACATGAGTAATTGATTCCTCCAGCCAAACTAACCCACTTTTTTTTTTTTTTTTTTTTTTTTTTTGTCCATTTGAGGTTCTGGTGTGGGATGTATAACCGCTTTGACAAAGGATTGCAGCCCAAGCAGAGTATGATAGAGAGCCTCCTGGAAATTAAGAAACAGAGAGCAATGCTAGAGGCAGATGTGCATGAACTAGAAAAGGTGAGGAGAAAGGTTGCAAGAAGAGATCCTTTTGCCCCTTCTGGGTAGGCCCAGCCTACTTGGAGTTGAATTGGTACTTGTGGAAAGCTACCTGGCTGGCTTGTTATGCTCTCTGGCTTCCAAGTGTCCTGTGTCTACAAAGCTCTAAGCATAACTCCTTTTCTTATTTCCCATATGTATTAGTCCTTTTATGTTGCTTGTAACAAAATACCTGCAACTGAGGGATTTATAAAGAAAAACATTTATTGCTTACAGTTTCTGAAACTGGGAAGTCCAAAGTCCATCTGGTGGTGGCAGCCGTGACGCAGGGGTCTCACATTGCAAGATGGTGGAAGCAGAGAGAGCAGAGAGAGAGAAAGACAGATTCTCCTCTTCCTTTAAAGACCTCAGAACCATGCCCCTAACCACCATTTTAAATCCATTCACTACTGCACGGTCCTAAGGCTTCAACTTTCAATTACCATAGTAGGATTTTCCACCCTTTTAACAATCACAGTGAGGGTTAAGTTTCTAATACATAAAACTTGGGGAATACAATTCAAGCTTCAGTGAGTTTGGGGGGACATAATTCAGTCCAGTACACCATAGTGTGGCAAATATCTCACTCAGCTAGTTAAACAAATGTACTGGTTCCCTTTTTGTATCTGGGTGGAATGTTAGGAGGAGCAAGAGGGGATGACAAGGAAATCACACTGGCATTTGTTACCCATCAAGAGAATAAGTATAACATCTTGGGGTGCTGATGAGATCAATGAAATTGCTATATTTCTAATTTAGAAAACTTTGTAAAAGAAGATTCTTATATTCCTCCCATGTAGCAAGCTCTGTTCATTGTGTGGCTGTGCTATGTTTGTTTATTTTGCTTTACAATACCAGCAAAACCAAAGTTGGACACTTGTTTTTAATTACAGGTTAAACAAGTCAATAAGGATTTTTTTTTTTTAATATGGAAAATACTGGGCTGCTTCGGGAGTCTAGGGATCCCTAAGGGTTTGTTTGAAGGAGAGGGGAGGGGTACCCTATAGTAGAGAATTCTTGGAAAGAGTGTGCTGTTGAGGAGAGGGGTGTGAACTGACTTCAGGCCAGATAAGTCGTAGTTTTCCTGCTCCCTATAAGTAAACAAATATCCTTTATATTGTGGAAATAAATGTGTTATGATTACATCAGATCCCAAACTTTTAAAAGTCTTTTTTGTTTTGTCTTTTGTATTTTGGCAGCGGCTGTTACTGAGATCCGAACCCTGACCTTGGTGTTATCAGCACCACACTCTAACCAAGTGAGCTAACTGGTTAGCTGAGATCCAAACTGTTGAATTTCTTCTTGGGAAGCAACAGCCAGCCAGTTACTCGATTCCATTAAGGGAAAAAAAAAAAAAAAAAAAAAAAGGCTGAAGTATGACTTAAAATTGTAGGAAACAAGTAGCCTCAGGAAGGCCCAACCCTAGGCAGAATTAGGCAACTTCTTCATAAGGCCTCCTGCCTCCTCTTTTAGCTATTAACAGTCATTTCCACAAGGCTCCTAGAGGAGGTCACCTGCCCTAGATCCAGCCCTCTCACTTATCCCTGCCTGGTTCCCAAGAGAGAATCAAATTCATTTCAGATAGACTGAGATCATTCTCTAGAAGGGCTTCCTTTTAAAGTGTGTGTGTGTGTGTGTGTGTGTGTGTGTGTGTGTGTGTGTGTGTGTGTATGAGTATATTAACTTCCTTTTTTAAATACAGAGAATAAAAATAAAAATGGCCCATAATATCATCACCTAGACAACCCTGTAAAGTTAGAAAATGCAGAATACAATAAGGTACAAAATGAAAAGTTTAAAAGACTTCCCCAGCCACCTCCCAGTTCTAGTGCCTCTCTCCAAGGATCCTCACCATTTTTATTGCATATCACTGTGATTTTGTGATTTCCAGGAAAATAAAAATGATATGCCCAAACTCTAAGACAGGAACTCTTAACTGGAGTCTGTAAACCCACAGGTAGCCATAGATGGGTTTCTGAGGTCTATGGACCCCCTAAAATTATGTCTAAAAACTGTATGTGTGCACTGTCTTGTGCACATACATTTGCATGCATGCATTTCTCTGAGGAGAAGGTCCATCATTTTCTTCAAATTTTCAAAGGTGTCTATGACCGTAAAGAGTCAGTAGTGTAAAGTATCAGTGAATCGTCCTGTTATCCCTAAAAGAGAAAATATCTATTGGAGGTAGTATGAGATCATAGACAGGTCATAGATTTTGGCATTAAGAAGATGCAGGATCAGGTCACAGCTTTCCACTTCTAAATGTATGTGTTTGGGTGACTTACTTAACTTCTCTGATCCTCAGTTTCCTCATCTATAAAATACAGCTAACATCTAACTAACAGGTTTCTTTGATAAGGATAAAAGGAAGTTATGTGAACTTCCCAGCACA
Organism: Galeopterus variegatus; assembly: GCF_000696425.1. Taxonomy (NCBI): domain Eukaryota; kingdom Metazoa; phylum Chordata; class Mammalia; order Dermoptera; family Cynocephalidae; genus Galeopterus; species Galeopterus variegatus. Next base: position 19,299 of record NW_007740137.1, on the reverse strand, counting down.
TAGAGGTATTCAATAAATGTTAGTGATCCTCTCCCTTGCCCTCCCCCTCCCAATAATAAAATTGCATTTATCAGAAAAGAAGATTTTTATAGATACAAGGCCTTGAGGCTCTTTAATGGTAGGGCTTCTAAAGCACTATGGCAAGTGATAAGGAAAAGATGTTTGGGGTTGGGAGGCATGTGGAGGTTATTTGCTAGTGTATAAGCAAGAGCAGCAGGATCCCTGCTGGTCAGTGTGATATTTTCCTAGTATTTATGTTTCTAATTCTTTTAATCATTCCTTGCTCCCGAGACAGAAACTGAATACGTGTGATGAGCCACCAGAAGAGGTCTGTACCTGCTCTCAATTAGGGAATTTATTATCCCAGCATCTGGGAAGTCCTTTGACCAATCCTCTCGGCTTTATGGGTATTGATGGAGACCTGAATACCTTGATGGAGAATGGCACCCTGTCCAGGGAAGGAAGCCTCCGAGCTCAGATGGATCAAGTAAACAGCCAGTGTGCAGACCTCCACTGTGACTGCTGTGAGATCATGGGCAGTCTTAGGGCCATAAATATGTCTGGGGATGTGAGCATCTCCGAGGCCACGGGCATCTCTGCAGACTTGGGCATCTTTGAGGCTTTGGGCACCTCTGAGGTCACTGGCATCTCTAGAAACATGGGTATTTCTGAGGCCAGGGGCTTCTCTGGAGACATGGGTTTCTCTGGAGGCATGGGCATCATAGAGGACACGGGCATCTCTGAGGACATAGGCACCAAGGAGGCAGGCTTCTCCAAGCAGCAGTGAGCTAGCTACTCATCTGCTTCCATGCTAGGTGCACCTACAGCAGCCAAAATGATCCTCGTCCCAAAGTGGGCCATGCTGCTTTTCCAGTTGGTTTAAGCGAGTGAGGCCAGGGCACTCCTATCCCCACCTAAAAGTCTGGAAAGGGATTTAGGGACTTTACTGATTAAGCTACCAGTGTATGCATGTTAAAGCAGTCCAGAATGTTGGCAAGAGAGAGTGTGTTATTCTTCTAAAATGGTATTTAACTTCAGAAATGTTGCCTTTCAGATGATATGCTTATTAGGCTGGTTCCACTATCTGTTTTCCTTAATGATTAACTTCTCCTCCTTTTCCACCCTTACTGCAATAGCATGAGAGCGAAGTGGAAATATTGTCACAGTGGAAAATTAAGACCTTGTTGAGGGGATGCAGAGATAGTATGTAGCAGGTAACTGTGAATTTCAGAATGTTTTAAAAGAAAATTTTACTTCAGGTATGCTTACTCATGGGATGTTAGCTAATACTATTGCCAGTAGAGACCCCAATATTTGCCTGAGAAATAAATCAAAATGATCCTTAATTGTTAGCATGAGTGCATGGGTGCCTGGTGGTTTAGAACATATAAGGAAAGTTTTCACACTTGGTCTCCTCACCCCACACCCCAGCTAGGTCTTGTTATAATACTCACTTAGCCAATCCCCTTTTCATACATAGCCCGTAAGTAAACTTGAACCTACTACAGTCTAAAGTGATCAATTCCAAATTAGTGGGGTCCGAATTAGTAACATTGATTAATAACATTTTCAGCATCAGTTCTGGAAGCAACTAAAAATCTCAGTGCTGCACATTCTGGCTGAGACATGGTCTATGTGCCCATCTGGGTTTTTGCAAAACAGGCCCTTCTTAGGTCTTCTTATGAAAACCAGTGGTTTTGCTTGTGTAGACATCACATGAAGTTTGTGGCTTTTTAGACACAATTGGCACTTTTAAAATCTGGTAGGTTTGTTACTTTGTGCTAATGTGCAGTGTTGAAAAAAGTCCATTTTTGTAGCAGGTCCAGATACTCCTGGAGGAAGGGAAAGGATGTGTTTTTGTTTAAACACCAGATTTTCCCCTTGGGGTTGATATACTAGCTGGTGTTTCATCTTTCCTATTGGATATCTAGTCATGGTTTTGCCACTTACACATGCTGGAGGTAGGGTAGGCCTCAAACAGTTCAAGTCATGCTCCATATATTGTCAATATTTCCAGAACTCCCAGTGCCAACAGAATCCAGGTCCTCATCCAAGATGTCTATTCTGAATACTCTATGTCTGGTTTAAGCTCAAGAAAAAGAAACAAAAGTTAGACAACTTAAAGAGCCATATCTGTTGACCATCACATCCAGTTGTGAATACAGAAATCTATAAAGGATCACCGCATTTAGAAAGAGGTGCCTTTTAATTTAAGTGTTTAAGTTATGTGTAGGAGAGGAGAACCAAGATAGCTCCTTGATTTCTTACCCTTAGCTAAACTATGGAGCCAAAACAACCTTCCTCTTTAGAGGAAGAACTCTTAAGTTATTTTGGTCGTCTTTTTTTCATATGTAAATAGGAGCCATTTTTCTATTTACCGCCTCTTGGTAACTGTTTTAATTCTGTGTTTTTAAAGAACACAAATTCATTTGAGTCTTTTTTATTCATAAATAGGGGCCATTTTTCTACTTACCTCTTCTTGATAGTTGCCTTTATTCTATAATTTTAAAGCATCAAGGTGATTTTTTATTCTTCTCTGATCTCCATTTTTCCACAATTTTGTCCTTAGCTTATATAGCCTAAATAATCAGATGTTGCCAGTCGTCATTTGACTTCTTACTTTTGGAAAAAATAGTGTTTTGATCTGGAGGCTACATCTAACCCTAGCTTTGTGAGGGAAGTTGTCAAAAAGGATGATAGTACCAATCTGATAGGAGTGAGCCTATTCTGGGTTTTGCTTTATACCCAGGACTTTCTCCCCATCTCAATCTGTATTTTGCAGTTCCTTAACTAGCATGATATTCCAGATATAGTGTGTTGAGTTTTTGTTGTTGTTATTGTTTTGTTGTTGGGGGGGAGAGTTGTGGGGAGGAAAAAGGAAAATGGCAAGGTGTAGTAGTTTTTGAAAATGCTATAAAAGCTAGTTTAAAAGTCTCATATTTATTTCTAAAGACCTATGTAAGGACAGTACGTAGTACCCAACTTTATTTCTTAGATACAAAACAAAATAATCCAATAGTGAAAAGAAGGTCTTTTCAATAGAATTCTAAACTGAAAAGTGATAAATAGCAACCCTGATATTTCCAAAAGCAAAAACAATTTTTAAAAAGACTGTCTTATTTTGTTGAGTATCTAAGGCCATGGAATCAATTTTAGCCTCAAGATCTGTGAGATCAATTTGTTTGGCCTTTTACTTTTTATTCCTCAACATATCCCATTATTGCTTATGTGTAATGTATACAGAATTAAGGAAAACCTTGTAAAAACTTCCTATTTATTCTTAACACCAAACACCTTCTTGTTTTACACTTGGATTTAAAAATCTGAGAGGAAAAAAGGTTCAATGGAATCTAAATATTTATGTACTGTTAAAAACCCAGTAACTATCTGTAGTCAGGAGCCTAGTTATAGAGAGGATAGTCCTGAAGAAATCCAAATCTTTTTAAGAGGTGCTTTTCAAACCAAATTGGTAAATATTTAAGCTTGGCTTGAATTTAGCAGAAAGAGAAGTTTAAAGGATACTTGTGTCAGATCTTTGTTACATACTGGCTTTTATTAAACACACGCTACTTTTTCTTGATGCTCTTAGTCTTTGATATACCACTGGGAATCACACTCATTGGGAAATCTTTCTACGAGAGTATTTTTATAAAGTGGTCTTTTTTGTGTGGGGAAATGTAAATTACCTTTAAGAAAAATACTTCTCTCCAAAGGGATTTACTGTACTCCAGATTGGTTTATACCCAAAAAGGTTGTTCTCACTTTCCCTTTTAATTCCCAATGTGTATGAATTAGTGATGTCTATACCAAATCTTTTCCCCACACTCAGGCCTCTCCCTTCTAGAATTCTATGTATGATGCAGGCAAGATATGATTCCAACCAAATTTGTTTGCTTTCTTCTAAGTGCCAAATCTAGACCTGAATTTTGATAGAGACATTTAAAAACAAGCAAAAAGTAGACATGGCTTAAGCCTAAAATTTTTTCCTATGTTTTTTCTTTTGGTTTTCTTTTTGTTGTTTTTTTTTTTAATGTAAAGAAATGGCTGGTCTGTCAGGTGACACCAAAGGACAAGGGGAAAGATTTGGGGTCATAAAGAACTCTTGTTTTGTATTCCTTTTAAAGGTAGTTCTGTTTTCAAGGCATTTGATGATAACATAGAGGCTTTTTCAAGCCCCCCCCCCCCAAAAAAAATACTTTTTAAGCCCTACAGAACATGTCTTCTCTGATTTGCTGAGGGACTGACAATTTGTGCCTTCCCCTTAAATAGGAAATATTGGTATTGTCACCAGTTATGGCAGCCCACATCTCCGTTAGATGTCAGTGTGAGTAAGAGTGTGTTACATGCTCCATGATTTGTGACTTGTCTTCATAAAAGACAAGCGTTCTTTGAAAGCAGCTGTCTAATTTAGGCCCATGTTTCATACAGGGGCAAAACAAAAACATGTTCAGAAGTTAGCATGTGTGAAACCAGTGGCTTCCATGTTAAGTCTGGTGCCCTGTCCCTTGGTGTTTTCTAAAGCTTTGGGGGTGACCTAAAAGCTTCTTTATCTTCCAAAGCTTTGTTGCCTTTCAACCATTTTCATGGCTTTGTACTCTGACTCTTCAGAGGGTACTATGTCAGTACAGAATCCCAGTTGTGGAGTAGCTCAGGGAAGGGCAAGAGGGAAGAGAGGCTAATACAGAAATATATGTGTCCAGTTAAACAAAAGGAGTGTATACCCATCCATGATGACCAGCATTCCAGTTATTTAAGATTTCATGTGCTCCTCAGATTAAATTGTTCACAGAAAGGTCCTCTTTTTCAGGCAGTACTATAACTAACACATTTTCTTTTAAGGCTTTTACACTGGTAGAAACTCCTTAAGAATACTGAGTCGTGTATTTTCTCTGTCAATACTTTCCTCTGCTGGGGCATGTGTGATCCTGGGTTTTCTTTTCTTTTAGAGCCTCAAGGATGGTGGGTGGTATTCTCTCCCCTTAATATGTTCCTAAGGCAGATGAGTCCTGAACCCTCTCTTTGTTTCTGTAGCTGAAGCATCACTGGATCCCTCACTACTCAGGTGAGAATATGTACACCAAACTCAATAGATGGTCACTATTTAAAGACCCATGTTTTTGGTTCCACCTCACATGCAGTTGGCCACACCAGTTTACTTAAAGTATCTCCAAGTCTTCACCTCACTCACATTTCCAGACGGGGTGGTTTCTGTATTTTGTGAATGCCAGTAGGAATGCATGCAGAGCACGTATCCTAGTTCTGAAACAGAGCATGTTCAGTATTGTAGTTTAACAGTGCCTCAGGCTTAGGAACAGCAGCTAACAAGTTCAGTCCTTTTGGAATGTAACTCATAGTAAGACTATTTGTATATATGTGTGTTTACTGTAACTTTAGTAGCATCTGATCTCATAGGTCATTTGGGCATTCAGATGAAGAGAATTTGTCCAAGATTAAATAACTCTTAGTGTTAAACCTCTATCTTTGCTATTATCCAACTAAGTGCCATGAGGACTTTGGGACATGCTAAGCCAGAGACACAAACCAAAGTGAAACAATTGGCCTTTTCTCTGGGGTGTATTGATCAGGCAGCTTTAGAAGTAAGATTCAAATATAATGGCCCATGTTACCTGTAGTGTGTTAATGTCTGCCTCATGCCTACATGGACATCATGCAACTGATGTATAATTCAGAATCCAAACTCCATAGGTTGAGAACCTGACTTTTCATTAGCCCCAGGTTTACAGAATGACACTGTCACAGCAGCTCAAGTCTGAACTTGCCAAGTACAACCATGTGAATGATTGACTTTAAACTTCCTATTATGTGTTATCTTGAGCCTGTTGGTCACACCAGTGGGTATGGATGTGTGACTCAGTCCAGATATTCACTGCCAATTGTTTTGTCCAGTGCCACAGAGCTCACTGGTCCCCTTCTGCAGTTGTGTTGCAGTATGAAAATGTTTGGTTGATAGTGTTTTTGGTCTAAAATTAAAAACCTTCAATCTTTTATGTGTGTGAGGTTGCTGTGTATTAGCTACAAATAAAAGGAAAAGTGGAAGACCTCCAAAAAATGCTACCCCAACCTAGCCTCAACCTATGAGCCATCTATACAAAGACAGAGAATCTGAAGGTAGGTTAAAATATGCCCTTTTGATGTTAAAATAAGACAAGTCAGGTATCAAAGAGGGCACCTGGTTCTGAACAACACTGTGGAGTGTAGAGCCTAACTGTCAGTGACCAACTGTGAGGACAAGACTGAGACAAACTTAACTCAGAATGGATACCAGTTTATTTATTCACACTGGGGACAGACCTGTTCAGGGACCAGGCTCTTTATCCCCCACAGGACCTCCTTCCCCCCACTGCCAGCAAGAATTCTCAAACATGGAACCTCATGGACTCAGGGCTATTTCCTCCAGGCCTCAAAAGAGGCCTCACGGGAGAGGCTCCCTCACTCTCTGGGGACCCTGCCCAGGGCCTCCAGTGGGTGGAACACAGACAGACCTTGATTCTAGTCCTGCCTTTGCCATTTACTAGCTGTATGACCTTGGGCATGTCACTTTCCCTCTCTGAGCTTCCAAGGCCTCATCTATAAATGAGAGTAATAACTGTACCTACCACACACGGTGATTGTGCAGATTAACTGAGCTAACATGTAAAGTAGTACCTGGTAAAGTGCCTGACACATAAAGTGAAAGTCAAAAAACATTAGTTAGCCTCCTTTTTCAGGCCTGATGTTGCTGATTAGACTGATGAATTCTTACTCTTAAGTTTCCTTTTTCCTCAACTCCTTCCTATTCTGACACACTGTCTTTAGACAATCAAGTTCAATATAATATAACCATACAGTGGATTAGACTATAGCTCTTTCATAATTGTCCAAGAAAACTTTGTTCATTGAACATTTTAAAAATATGGACAACCAAAAAAAGGCATCATAATTCCTCTATGCAGAGATGGAAATACACGCACACAGGGAACAAAAGTAGGATCATACTACATACTCCTGTATACTAATCTCACTTAATTTTGACCATCTTTCCATTTTAATAAATGTAGGTCTGTCATCATGTTTAATGACCACATAGTACCTCACTATATGAGCTATAGTTTTCAGCCAACCTCCTATTGTTGACCAGACTACAGCTTCTATATCAAGTTTCAATGTTGCCTTCCTGGGTTAGAATTCATCAACCTCTTTTCCGGTTTGAGATACCCCCTTACCTGAAGTGACCTATGCAGATGGATAATTTCATCTATACTCTGTAAGGGTAATTTGAGTTCCAAGTTCTCATGGTACCTTATACAGAATATAAGCCTGAACATGGAATCCATCCTCTTTAGTCTAAAGATAACCCACTGTGTTAGCTGTGGCCAAGGACATAGCAAGCTGGGCACTGTGGAATCAACTATGTCCAAAGCCTCCTGTCATCCAGTAAAGGTCTGGTTTCATCAAGGAAAGGGTGTCAATGGAAGGCCCTGAATGAGGAATCGCTTCTGGATGAGTGTCAGCCCCCTGACTTACTGTGTTTCCTTATTTTCAAAATAGGAGTTATATTCCCTTCTAGTCTCATGCTGTGATTGTGACAACCATGGGAAATTGCAACTGCAAAAGCACTTTGTAAATTTGGAGGTGCTTTTCAAATATAAGTTGGTATTACTAGTTTCAGTCCTCAAATCCTGTACAACTGAACCAGAACTATCATATAGAAGCAAGGAACTGAATAGTTAAGAGTTGACAGAATGTGCTTTGGGTGAAAAAGTCACTTGGGTATGTGAGTCAGTACATTTGAAAGGCTCCCTCATTTCTCTAGGCCTCTGTTGCCTTATGTTTAAAACAGGTCGTTGGGACTATTTGATTTCTGGGAAAAGATTTTGAATACTTGTTGAGTGGCTCATCTGTGCCACGCCCTGAGCTGGGAGCTTTAAATATATTTAATATGGTTGAAATAGCTGAAGTCCTGTGTCAAAGTGGCCAAGCTAGTATGTAGGCTATTGGAACCTAGGACTGACTAAAATATTGTCTTACTTTGGAATTTCATACTATAAAACCCTATTGATTAGACTTTCAGTCCAGACAATATGGTGTAGATTCATTTCTCACTGTTCCTTCCCATGAAATAGAACTGTAAACCCTGGAAATAACACAAGAGGCAACCAAAGGAGAACTCTGAAGGGTGGTATGAAGAAGGAGAACTGGTTTAGGATCCCAGGACTGGCATAACAACATTGAAGGAGGGCATGTTATGTCCTTTCACCCAGCAGAAGAAGGCAATCCAGGCTGGGTATTTTCTGGCCTTCAGTCTAACAACAGAAGGCAGCCCAGGTAGGCTTATTATTAAAATAGTAGTCCCTCCAGCAAGAGGTGAGCCTGGTAGCATCAGCAAGGGGGATTGATCAGGACCTCCCTTACATCACCACTAACAATAAACAGCCAAGCAAAGAGCTCTCCATCTCTGCTCTTCACTCAGAGACATGGGGCAGCCAAGTGACATCAGCAAGAGAGGCCCTGCTGCAACAAGCACTCATTCTAGGAAGCCTCTTTGTCCCTGCAGACCTAAGAGTACCATCCCTGACTGAGAGACATTGTGTAACAGGCCTAGGAAAAGCCCTTCCACCCCTTTAGGCAGCACAGACAGGAAACAGGAGGAGCCCCAGTGGCACCAGATAAACCAATCAGACCAAAATAGTACCAAAAATCCTTTAAAAGGTAAACTTCCATTGGAACCATAGTTGACAACAGAAGGCCAGAATCTGCATGCTAAAGCTAAACAGGGTGAGTACCTCCTGAAAGAGAAGATTTAAATAGGACCCAGAGTTTCCCAACATAATAGATATAATGTCCAGGATATAATAAAAAATCATCCATCTCACTGAGAACTAGGAAAATCACAATTTGAATGAGTGAAGACATTCCACTGATACCAACACTGAGATAAATCAGATGTTGAAATTATCTGATAAGGACTTCAAAGCTGCTATCATAAAAAGGATTTTTAAGGCAATTAAAAATGTTTAGAAACAAATGAGAAAGAAAATTTCGGCAAAGAAATAAAAGTTATTTTTTTTTTAAAAAAAGTGGAAATTGTACGAATGAAAAATATAATAGGAAAAAAAAAATACTGGGTGGGCTCCTAGTAGGATATGGATAATAGATGATAGAATCAGTGAACTTGAGAAGAGCTCAATAGAATTTACCCAATCTGAAAAATAGAAAATTGATTGAAAAAAATAAAAATAATTGATCTTTGGGGAACTGTGTGACGATTACAAAGTTAATTAAATAAATTTAATTAAAAAAAAAAAAAAACTTTCATATTTTTGGAGTCCAAGAAGGAAAGGGGAAAGAGAGTGTTGCTGAAAGAGTGTTTGAAGAACTAATGGCTGAAAGCTTCCCAAATTTGGTGAAGATACAACCTACAGATTCAAGAAGCTTAGCAAATCCAAAAAAGAATAAGTCCCCCCAACCCCCAAAATACATGCCAGTATACATCATAAATAAATTTCTGAAAACTAAAGGCAAAGAAAAAACATGTTGAAAACAGGGAGAAATGTAATTATCTATGAGAGAATACCAACTCAAATGAGTGGATTTCTCTGAAAGCCAGAGAAAAAGTGGAACAACATTATTCAACTGCTGAAAGAGAAAAGGTATCAACTGTAAATTCTGTATTCAGTGAAACTGTCCTTCAGAAATGAATGGAAAATAAAGACATCCTCAGATGAAGGCAAACTGAAAGAATTTGTTGCTTGCACACCTACTCTTAAAGAGTAGCTAAATGAAGTTCTTCAAACAGGAAGGAAATAATAAAAGAAATATTGGTGCACCAGGAAGGATGTTTTATAAATCATGTTTGATGATTGAAACACAAATTGTAACACCATCTGATATTCAAGACGATTGTATACTAGTCCCCCCTGATCTGTAGTTTCAGTTACTGCCAGTACAGTATAATAAGATTTTGAGAGAGGGATAGAGAACATTCATATAACTTTCATTACAGTGTATTGTTATAATTGTTCCATTTTATTATTAGTTATTGTTAATCTCTTACTGTGCCTAATTGATAAATTAAACATCTTCATAATTATGGATATATAGGAATAAGTATACTATATATAGGGTTTGCTACTATCCGTAGTTTCAGGCATTCACTGGGGTTTTTTGAATATATCCCCCATGGATAAAGGGGACTCTATTTAAAAAGTGGTCAGAATAAAGGAAACTAAATGGATTTAAGGTTTCCACACTTTACAGAGTGGTAAAATGTTAATAGTCATGGGCTGTGATAAGTCACATAGGTATATTTTAAGAACCAGAGCATCCACAACAAAACTATACAAAAACATAACAATCAAAAACACTATAAATAAATTGTAATGGAACCCTAAAAATGTTCAAGTAACACACAGGAAGTCAAAAACAAGAACCAAAGGAACAAACAGAAAACAAATAATAAAATGGCTGACTTAAGCCCTAAAATGTCTAAATTACCTTTGTAAGTGTTGTAATATTTAGACCATGTAAGTGGTTGAATACACCAACCAAAAGACAGAGATTAACAGTGGATTAAAAACACACCATATGCCCAGCCACTGCTGACACCTGGGACCTGAGGCAGCAGCACCACCAAGTCCTGGCATCCTCCACATGGGACCCAAAGACACTCACAGGTGAGTCCCTTCCTCTGAGAGAGGCCCCAGCTGCTGGTGACCCCCAGAACTGAAGCAGCAACAGGCACCTGAGCATCAACAGAACTCCCTGACATTGCTCCAGACACCAGGGTGGAACAAGTAGACTGTGATAACCTTTGCCACAATGACTAAACACCAATGGAGTGATACTAGAAATATGAAAAACAGAGAAAGTACAACACCACCAAAGGAATATAATAACTCAAATTCTAGACCCTATAGAACAGGAAGTCCTTGAAATGATGGACAGGGAATTTTGAGCAACAATTTTAAGGAAACTAAATGAGATACAAGAAGACTGAGACAATGCAATGAAGTGAAAAAATGTATACGGGACCTGAAAGAGGAAATGTACAAAGAAATCCATGCCCTGAAAAAGAATGTAGCAGAGCTTGGGGAGCTGAAGGATTCATTCAACAAAATAAAAAACATGAGAGCTAAACCAGCAGGCTAGAACAAACAGAAGAGAGAATTTCTGACCTTGAAGGAGGCTTGTTCAAGATAACACAGGCAAGCAAAAAGAAAAAAGAATTGAAGCACTTGAACAAAATATGAGAGAGACAACCTCAAGCACTCAAATATCTGAATCAGGGGTATTCCACAGGGGGATGAAAAAGGAAATGGCATTGCAAAACATATTCATTGAAATAATAGCAGAAAACTTCCCCAGTATAGGGAGAGATACAGATCTTCATATACAGAAGGATCAAAGATCTTCCAACATATTCAACCCAAAAATGTCCTCTCCAAGACATGTTATAGTCAAATTGGCAAAACTCAGAGACAAAGAGAATCTTAAAAGGCTGCAAGAGAGAAGCGTCAATTCACTTATAAGGGAACCTCTATCAGACTTTTCATCACAAGCCCTAAAAGCAAGAAGAGAATGCAATGATATATTCAAAATATTAAAAGACAAAAATTGCCAGCCGAGAATACTCTACCCAGCAAGTCTATCCTTCCAAAATGAAGGACAAATACTATATTTCCCAGACAAGCAAAAACAGGGAATTCACTACCTCACTACCAGCCTTACTAGAAATCCTCAAGGAAGTACTGGGTCTGGTACATGAAAGATAACCATTGTTACCATGAATACTCAAGATAGAACAAAACACACAAGTAAAGTAAAATGTTAATAAAGAGAAAAAAATTTTATCCACTATTCCAAGAAACCAACAAACAGAAAACAATAAATCAGAAAGAAACAAAAGATATTTAAAACATCCAAACAAAAATCAATATGCCAGGAGTAAATCAATACCTTCCAATGACTCTTAATGTAAAAGGTTTTAATTCCCCACTCAAAAGACACAGACTGATTGATTGGATTAAAAAGATGGACCCAACAAAATGCTGCCTTCAAAAGACCCACCTCACCTGTAAAGACACGCGGACTAAGAGTGAAAGGACGGGAAAAGATATAACATGCAAATAGAAATGAAAAACAAGCTTGAGTAGCTATTCTTATATCAAATAAAATAGACTTTAAAGCAAAAACCATAAAAAGAGATAGAGGCCCCTATGTAATGATAAAAGGATCTACCAACAAGAAGACATAACAATCATAAATAATTATTCACCCAATATCGGAACAGCCAGATTTATAAAGCAAACATTATTAGACCTAAAGAAAGAGATAGACACAATTACCATAATAGGTGGGGATCTGAACACCCAACTCCACATTGGACAGAACATCTAAGCAAAAAAATCAACAGAGAAACACAAGACTTAAACAACACTTCAGATCAATTGGACTTGGCAGACATCTACAGAACATTTCATCCAACAACATCAGAATATTCATTCTCCAGCACATGGAACATTCTCCAGGATAGACCACATGTTAGCTTACAAATCAAGTCTTAACAAATTCAAAAAAATTGAAATTATTCCATGTATTTTTTCAAACTACAGTGAATTAAAGCTAGAAATCAATGACAAAGGAAACTCTGGAAACTATATAAATACATGGAAATTAAACAACATTCTACTTAATGACATATGGGTCCAAGAAGAAATTAAACAGGAAATCAAAAAAATTATTGAAACTGTGAAAATAATGACACATCATACCAAAACCTGTGGGATACTGCAAAAGCAGTACTAAGGGGGAAATTTATTCACTAAATGCTCACTTCAGAAGAATGGAAAGATGGCAAGTAAACAACCCAACACTTCACCTGAAAGAATTAGAAAAACAAGAATGTTCTAAACCCAAAGTTAGTAGACAGAAAGAATTAAGATCAGCACAGAAGTAATTGAAATAGAATCCCCAAAAATGATACAACAGATCAGTGAAACAAAAAGTTGTTTTTTAAAAAAGATAAATAAAATTGACAAGCCATTATTAAGGCTAACTAAAAAAAGAAGAGAGAAGATACAAATAACAAAAATTAGAAGTGAAAAAGGCAATATTCCAACTGATACCTCAGAAATAAAAGGAATCATTAGAGACTACTATAAACAACTATATGCCAACAAATTTGAAAATCTGGAAGAAAAAGAAATTTTCAGACACACACAAACGACCAAGACTGAGCCAAGAAGACAAAGAAAATCTGAACAGAACAATCACAGTCAAAGAGATTGAAGCTGTTATCAGAAGTCTCCCAACAAAGAACAGGATAGGACTGGATGGCTTCACTGCAGATTTCTACCAAACCTTTAAAGAAGAATTAATGCCAATTCTCTCCAAACTATTCAAAAAAACTGAAACAGAGGACACTATTCCAAACTCATTATATGAGGCAAATAACACCCTGATACCAAAACCAGTCAAAGATACAACAAAAAAAGAAAACTACAGGCCAATGTCTTTGATGAATGTAGATGCAAAAATCCTCAAATACTAGCCAGTAGAACACAGCAACACACACAAAAAATTATACACCATGATCAAGTGGGATTCATCCCAGGAATGCAAGATTGGTTCAACATACGTGAATCAATAAATGTGATACACTACATCAATAAAATCAAACACAAAAACCATATGATCATCTCTATAGATGCTGAAAGAGCATTTGACAAAATCCAACATTCCTTCATGATAAAGACTGTCTATAAATTGGGTATAGAAGGAAAGTATCTCAACAGAATTAAAGCCATATATGACCAACGCACTGCCAATATCATCCTGAATAGGGAAAAGTTAAAGCTGTTCCCTTAAGAACAGGAACTAGGCAAGGATGCCCACTCTCGCCATCCTGTTCAACATGATGTTGGAAGTAATAGCCAGTGCAATCGGAAATAAAGGGCATCCAGATTGGAAAAGGTGAGGTCAAACTGTCCCTGTGCAGATAACATGATCCTATATATAGAACAGCCTGAAGACTCTCCAAAAAAAAAAAAAAAAATCTGTTAGAGTTAATAAATGATTTCAGCAAAGTTGCAGGATACAAAATCAACACACAAAAATTAGTAGCATTTCGGGCTGGCCTGTGGCTCACTCGGGAGATACAATGATGAGTAGAAGAAGGCAGATATAGTGGAAACTGTGTGATTCCATGTTCATTAAGTTTAGGCAAAATTAATCTATAGTGGGCCGGCCTGTGGCTCACTCGGGAGAGTGCGGTGCTGATAACACCAAGGCCACGGGTTTGGATCCCATATAGGGATGGCTGGTTCGCTCACTGGCTGAGCGTGGTGCTGACAACACCAAGTCAAGGGTTAAGATCCCCTCACCGGTCATCTTTAAAAAAAAAAAAATTAGTAGCATTTCTATAGTCTTAACAATGAACTGGAAGAAATAAGAAATCAAGAAAGCTAGCCCATTTACAAAAGCCACCGAAAAAATAAAATACCTAGGAATAAATTTAACCAAGGATGTGACAAATCTCTACCAGCAGAACTGCAAACCACTGTTGAGCAAAATTAAAGAGGACAGAAGAAGAAGGAAGGATATCCCATGCTCTTGGATTAGAAAAACTAACATTGTGAATATGTCCATACTACCCAAATGATCTACAGTTTCAATGCAATCCTCATCAAAACTCCAATGACATTTTTTCTCAGAATTGGAAAAAATATTGCTAATATTCAAATGGAATAACCAAAAACCACAAATAGCCAAAGCAATCCTAAGCAAAGAAACAAACAAACAAAAAGCCAGAGACATAACACTACCTGACTTTAAAATATACTACAAAGCTATAGTAACCAAAACTGCACGGTACTGGCATAAAAACTGACACCTTGATCAATGGAACAGAATAGAAAGTCCAGAAATAAACCCATGCACCTACAGTCATCTGATCTTTGATAAAGGCACCAAGACTACACACTGGGGAAGAGACTGCCTCTTTAGTAAATTGTGCTGGGAAAACTGGACATTCATGTGGAATGAAATTAGACCTTACCTCTCACCATATATCAAAATCAGCTCAAAATATATTGAACAAATATATATCCAGAAACAATAAAACTCTTTGAAGAAAACATAGGGGAATCACTCCAGGTTGTAGGATTGGGTACAGACTTTATAAATATGACCCCCAAAGCACTGGAAACCAAAGGAAAAAGAAATGGTATTTTATCAAACTAAAAAGCTTCCGCACAGCAGAAGAAACAATAGAGTGAAAAGTCATCCAACAGAGTGTGAGAAAATATTTTCAAAATATACATCTGACAAAGGATTAATATCTAGAATGTACAAGGAACTCAGACAACTTAATAGCAAAAAAACAAAAACAAAAACAAGTAACCCAATTAAAAAATGGGCATAGAGCTGAATAGGCATTTCTTAAAGGAAGATATATGAATGGCCGACAGACACATGAAAAAATGCCCAACATCACTCAGCATTTGGGAAATGCAAATCAGAAGCACGTTGAGACCCCATCTCACTCCAATTAGGATGGCTAATATCCAAAAGACTGAGAATGACAAATGCTGGTGAGGATGTGGAGAAAAAGGAACCCCCCTACACTAAGGTGCAAAATGGTGCAGGCTTTACGGAAAATGGTATGGAGGTTTCTCAAACAGTGACAGATAGATCTGCCACATGACCCAGCTGTTCCACTTCTGGTTACATACCCAGAGAAATGGGAATCATCATGTCAAAGGGATGTCTGTAGCCAGGAGTTGGAACCAGCCTAAATGCCCATCATTGGATGAATGGATAAGGAAAATGTGGTATATGTACACAGTGGAATACTACTCTGCTATAAAAAGAAATGGAATACTACCATTCGAAGCAACATGGATGGATTTAGAGGAAATTATATTAAGTGAAAAAAGCCAGGCGTGGAAAGAGAAATACTGCATGTTCTCACTTATTTGTGGGAGCTAATAAAAATAAATTAGTAAATATGCAAATGAACAGGGTGTTGGGGAAAAAGACACAACAATCAGAACAATTGCCTGATCTTGTTAAGACAAGTGAACAGATGATGATGGGGGAGGGGAAGAGGGAGGGAGGAAAAGGAGGAATTGGGAAAGGGATATGAAAATCAACTATATTGTATACTGATAAATTAAAAGCATAAAAATAAAAATTAAATAAAAATAAAACACACCATGCTATATACTATATACTGGAAACTCATTTCAAATTCACAATATAGGAAGATTAAAAATAAAAGGGTAGAAAAAGGTTTCCTATATTAATATCTAATAAGATATACTTTAGAGCAAAAAATAAATACTGCAGACAAAGAGGGACATAACATCATATGATCAATCCATTAAAAAAACATCATTATCCTAATGTGTACAAAGCAAACAACAGAACCTCAAAATATATGAAATGAAAACTGATAAAAGTGAAATGATATATAGACAGTCTTACAATTACAGTTGGGGCTTTCAATATTCACCTCTCAGCAACTGATAAAACTACTAGACAAAAAATCTGCAAGGATATAGAATCAAAAAATACAATCAACCAGCAAGATCTAATTGACATGTATTGAGCAACAACAGGAGAATACATACTCTTTTCAAGCTCCAATGTAACATATGACAACAGAGACCATATCCTGGTCCATAAAACAAGCCTCAACAAATTTAAAGGAATTGTAATCATACATACTGTGTATTTGGACACAATGTAATAAAGGTAGATTATATTTCCAGTTCAGCATATAGAGAGCATGGAATTTGTCACTCTCATCTAAATAACAAAAATAAAAACTAAACAAACTGAAAATTAACTTTTCCTAAGTCCTCCAGAAAATTGAATTCATAGAGGAAATTGCTGTCCCCAAAATTGGAGAAACAGGTGAAACCAGCAGAATATCAGAGCAGAACTCTCCAACCAGTAACTAGTACAAGAATACGAAAACTTAAACTTTAATTAAAGAACTACTGGACTCTAACTGTGGAAAATTTAAGAGTTAAAAAAACAACATACAACCCGAGAAAACCCTTCCTGGAGACCCCGTGTTAGAGGTTACTCCACAGTTATGTGAGTTTTTTTTTTTTTTTTTTTTTTT